>NC_092518.1:264785-453677 GCF_047511675.1 Marmota flaviventris
GATGCTGTAGCATGGATAGCATATTAATATTAATGGCCATAGTGCAACTAATATATCAGATGTCAGATGCTACATTGTGGATATTAGTAATAAAGGACTCAGAGAAGGTATTACATTTGTTTCAGAGACTGAAATATAAATAAATATATATGTATATCACATTAAAAAAGTTAATGTTATATTAACCTTTAATTAATATATAAAATATATTAATATATTAATAAATATATCAATATATTACTGTATTATTATATGTTAATATATAATGTATACATATATATTTCACAAAAGGTTAAAGTTCATCTATCTTATGAGCCTTAGATGCTGTAATATGGATATTACATTAATATTAAAGGCCACAGGGCAGCTATTAGAACAGTTTGACATGCTAAAGGGTACATGTTTTTATAAGTACTAAAGGCCAGAGAGTCACCATTATATTAGTTTAAGAGACTTTAGTATGGACAGTATGGCTATTGCATAATTATTCAACATCACAGGGCAGATATTATATCAGCTTTAGTTGCTACAGTATGAATATATAACTATTAAAATCACAGTACACTTAATGTATAATATTTGATTCTATAATATGGGATACCATATTGGTGTTAAAGTACACAGGACAGCAAGTAGTTTTAGGTGCTACAGTTTGCACATTGTGTTAATCTTAAATTATTCAGAGCAGCAATTATATTAATTTTAGATACTACAGTATGGAAATCATATTAGTTATAAAGGCCACAGAGCAGCTATTATTTATATCAGTTTTAGATACTACAGTATGGATTCTGTGTTTGTATTAAAAGAACAAAGGACAGCTATTATTTTAGTTTCATAAGCCAAGCATGGATGTTATATCAATATTAAAGGCCATGGAGCAGCTATTATCAATTTTAGATGCTAGTATACTCACATCATATTATTATTAATGGCTGAAGGGTAGCCATTATTTTATTGGGTATAGCATGAATATTGTATTAGTATTCAAGGCACAAGGCAGTGGTTATGTTGGTTTTAGATGATATGATGTGAATATCATGTTAGTATTGGAAAATACAGAGCAGCTATTACATTAGCTTTAAATGATATAGTGTGAATATCCTATTAATACTAAAGGCACAGGGTAGTCATTATATCAGTTTCAGATATTCTGATATGTACATTATATTAGTATTAAAGGCCATAGGGAAACTATTATGTCTGTTTCCAATGCTATATTTTGGATTTTATGTTAGTATTAGAGGTCATAAATATTAGTATATACACACCCACCCAGTCACATTTAATACCAATAGAATAGCTGAACTGTGGCCTTCAATATTAATATAACATACATAATGTGATCTTTAATACCAATGGAAATACAGTATTAGTATTAAAGGTATATTAGTTCTAGATGTTCTGTTATGGATATACTATTAATACTAAATGCCAAAGGGCAAAAATTATGTAAGCTTCAAATGCTTTAGTTTGGATATCATCTTAGTTAAAGACCACAAAGCAGCCATGATATTAGTTTTATATGCTATAGTACAGATTGTATATTAATATTGAAGATCACAGGGCAGCTAGTATATTTGTTTTTGAGTTCATAATATGGATATTATATTAATATTCAAGGCTACCTATTATATTAGTACTAGAAGCCACAGGATACTTCTTTTATAAATATTAATGGCCACAACAAGCTACTAGTTTAAGGAGTTATAGAATGGAGTTTGAGTTAATAATAAAAGCCACTTTGCAGCTATTACATTACAGTTATACACTATTTTATGGATATTATATTAGTAGTAATTAGATATTATTATATATTATATTAGTAATAAAGGCAACAAGGCAATTATTATATCAGATTTAGATGCTAAAGGATGACTATTATATTAGTAATAAAGGAGGCAGTGCAGCTATTCATTTCACATACTATAATATGAATATCTTTTTTTTTTTTTTTTTTTTTTTTTCTGGAAGCACTTATTTTATTTTATTTTTTTATTTTTTTTTTTTATTTTTTTTTTTTAATTTTTTATTGTTGGCTGTTCAAAACATTACATAGTTCTTGATATATCATATTTCACAATTTGATTCAAGTGGGTTATGAGCTCCCATTTTTACCCCATATACAGATTGCAGAATCACGTCAGTTACACATCCATTGATTTACATATTGCCATACTAGTGTCTGTTGTATTCTGCTGTCTTTCCTATCCTCTACTATCCCCCCTCCCCTCCCCTCCCCTCCCCTCCCCTCTTCTCTCTCTGCCCCCTTTACTGACATTCGTTTGTCCCCCTTGTATTATTTTTCCCCTTCCCCTCACTTCCTCTTGTATGTACTTTTGTATACCTCTGAGGGTCTCCTTCCATTTCCATGCATTTTCCCTTCTCTCTCCCTTTCCCTCCCACCTCTCATCCCTGTTTAATGTTAATCTTCTTCTCATGCTCTTCGACCCTACTCTGTTCTTAGCTACTCTCCTTATATCAAAGAAGACATTTGACATTTGTTTTTTAGGGATTGGCTAGCTTCACTTAGCATAATCTGCTCTAATGCCATCCATTTCCCTGTAAATTCTATGATTTTGTCATTTTTTAATGCAGAGTAATACTCCATTGTGTATAAATGCCACATTTTTTTTATCCATTCATCCATTGAAGGGCATCTAGGTTGGTTCCACAGTCTAGCTATTGTGAATTGTGCTGCTATGAACATCGATGTAGCAGTGTCCCTGTAGCATGCTCTTTTTAGGTCTTTAGGGAATAGACCGAGAAGGGGAATAGCTGGGTCAAATGGTGGCTCCATTCCCAGCTTTCCAAGAAATCTCCATACTGCTTTCCAAATTGGCTGCACCAATTTGCAGTCCCACCAGCAATGTACAAGTGTACCCTTTTCCCCACATCCTCGCCAGCACTTGTTGTTGTTTGACTTCATAATGGCTGCCAATCTAACTGGAGTGAGATGGTATCTTAGGGTGGTTTTGATTTGCATTTCTCTGACTGCTAGAGATGGTGAGCATTTTTTCATGTACTTGTTGATTGACTGTATGTCCTCCTCTGAGAAGTGTCTGTTCAGGTCCTTGGCCCATTTGTTGATTGGGTTGTTTGTTCTCTTATTGTCTAATTTTTTGAGCTCTTTGTATACTCTGGATATTAGGGCTCTATCTGAAGTGTGAGGAGTAAAGATTTGTTCCCAGGATGTAGGCTCTCTATTTACCTCTCTTATTGTATCTTTTGCTGAGAAAAAACTTTTTAGTTTGAGTAAGTCCCATTTGTTGATTCTAGTTATTAACTTTTGTGCTATGGGTGTCCTATTGAGGAATTTGGAGCCCGACCCCACCGACTGTAGATCGTAGCCAACTTTTTCTTCTATCAGACGGCGCGTCTCTGATTTGATATCAAGCTCCTTGATCCATTTTGAATTAACTTTTGTGCATGGCGAGAGAAAGGGATTCAGTTTCATTTTGTTGCATATGGATTTCCAGTTTTCCCAGCACCATTTGTTGAAGATGCTATCCTTCCTCCAATGCATGCTTTTAGACCCTTTATCAAATATAAGATAGTTGTAGTTTTGTGGATTGGTTTCTGTGTCCTCTATTCTGTACCATTGGTCCACCCGCCTGTTTTGGTACCAGTACCATGCTGTTTTTGTTACTATTGCTCTGTAATATAGTTTGAAGTCTGGTATCGCTATACCGCCTGATTCACACTTCCTGCTTAGCATTGTTTTTGCTATTCTGGGTCTTTTATTTTTCCATATGAATTTCATGATTGCTTTCTCTATTTCTACAAGAAATGCCGTTGGGATTTTGATTGGCATTGCATTAAACCTATAGAGAACTTTTGGTAATATCGCCATTTTGATGATGTTAGTTCTGCCTATCCATGAACAGGGTATATTTTTCCATCTTCTAAGATCTTCTTCTATTTCTCTCTTTAGGGTTCTGTAGTTTTCATTGTATAAGTCTTTCACCTCTTTTGTTAGGTTGATTCCCAAGTATTTTATTTTTTTTGAAGATATTGTGAATGGAGTGGTTGTCCTCATTTCCATTTCAGAGGATTTGTCGCTGATATACAGGAATGCCTTTGATTTATGCGTGTTGATTTTATATCCTGCCACTTTGCTGAATTCATTTATTAGCTCTAATAGTTTCTTTGTAGACCCTTTTGGGTCTGCTAGGTATAGAATCATGTCATCTGCAAATAGTGATAATTTAAGTTCTTCTTTTCCTATTTTGATGCCTTTAATTTCTTTCGTCTGTCTAATTGCTCTGGCCAGTGTTTCGAGAACTATGTTGAACAGAAGTGGTGAGAGAGGGCATCCCTGTCTTGTTCCAGATTTTAGAGGGAATGCCTTCAATTTTTCTCCATTCAGAATGATGCTAGCCTGAGGCTTAGCATAGATTGCTTTTACAATATTGAGGTATGTTCCTGTTATCCCTAGTTTTTCTAGAGTTTTGAACATAAAGGGATGCTGTACTTTGTCGAATGCTTTTTCCGCATCTATCGAGATGATCATATGGTTCTTATTTTTAAGTCTATTGATGTGGTGAATAACATTTATTGATTTCCTTATATTGAACCAGCCTTGCATCCCAGGGATGAATCCTACTTGATCATGGTGCACAATTTTTTTGATGTGCCTTTGTATCCGAGTGGCCAGAATTTTATTGAGGATTTTTGCATCTAGGTTCATTAGAGATATTGGTCTGTAGTTTTCTTTCTTTGAAGTGTCTTTGTCTGGTTTAGGTATCAGGGTGATGTTGGCCTCGTAGAATGAATTTGGAAGTTCTCCCTCTTTTTCTATTTCCCGAAGTAGCTTGAAAAGTATTGGTATTAGTTCCTCTTTAAAGGTTTTGTAAAACTCTGCTGTATACCCATCCGGTCCTGGGCTTTTCTTAGTTGGTAGTCTTTTGATGGTTTCTTCTATTTCCTCAATTGATATTGGTCTGTTTAGGTTGTCTATATCCTCCTGACTCAATCTGGGCAGATCATATGACTTAAGAAATTTATCTATGCCTTCACTATCTTCTAATTTATTGGAGTATAAGGATTCAAAATAATTTTTGATTATCTTCTGTATTTCTGAAGTGTCTGTTGTGATATTGCCTCTTTCATCCCGTATGTTAGTGATTTGAGTTCTCTCTCTTCTTCTCTTCGCTAGCATGGCTAAGGGTCTGTCGATTTTGTTTATTTTTTCAAAGAACCAACTTTTAGTTTTGTCAATTTTTTCAATTGTTTCTTTTGTTTCGATTTCATTGATTTCAGCTCTGATTTTAATTATTTCTTGCCTTCTACTTCTTTTGCTGTTGTTTTGCTCTTCTTTTTCTAGGATTTTGAGATGAAGTATGAGATCATTTATTTGTTGGTTTTTTCTTTTTTTAAGGAATGAACTCCAAGCAATGAATTTTCCTCTTAGAACTGCTTTCAATGTGTCCCATAGATTCCGATATGTTGTGTCTGTATTTTCATTAATCTCTAAGAATTTTTTAATTTCCTCCTTGATGTCTTCTATAACCCATTGATCATTCAGTAACCTATTGTTCATTCTCCAAGTGATATATTCTTTTTCCTTCCTTCTTTTATCGTTGATTTTCAGTTCCATTCCATTATGATCAGATAGGATGCATGGTATTATCTCTACTCCTTTGTATTGTCTAAGAGTTTCCCTGTGACATAATATATGATCTATTTTTGAGAAGGATCCATGTGCTGCTGAGAAAAAAGTGTAACTGTTTGATGTTGGGTGGTATATTCTATATATGTCAATTAAATCTAGGTTATTAATTGTGTTATTGAGTTCTATAGTTTCCTTATTCAACTTTTGTTTGGAAGATCTGTCCAGTGGTGAGAGAGGTGTGTTGAAGTCTCCCATGATTATTGTATGGTGGTCTATTAGACTCTTGAACTTGAGAAGAGTTTGTTTGATGAACATAGCTGCACCATTGTTTGGGGCATATATATTTATGATTGTTATGTCTTGTTGGTGTATGGTTCCCTTGAGCAGTATGTAGTGTCCCTCTTTATCCCTTTTGATTAACTTTGGCTTAAAATCTATTTTATTTGATATGAGTATGGATACTCCTGCTTGTTTCCGAAGTCCATATGAGTGATATGATTTTTCCCAACCTTTCACCTTCAGCCTATGTATGTCTTTTCCTATCAAATGCGTCTCCTGTAGGCAGCATATTGTTGGGTCTTGTTTTGTGATCCATTCTACTAGCCTGTGTCTCTTAATTGGTGAGTTTAAGCCATTAACATTTAGGGTTATTATTGAGATATGGGTTGTTCTTCCAGCCATATTTGTTTATTTATGTTACTAAACATGGTTTGTTTTCCACTTTGATTATTTTCCCCCCTTTAGTGTCCTACCTCCCACTGTTGGTTTTCATTGTTATTTTCCATTTCCTCTTCCTGTAATGTTTTGCCAAGGATGTTTTGAAGAGATGGTTTTCTAGCTGCAAATTCTTTTAACTTTTGTTTATCGTGGAAGGTTTTAATTTCATCTTCCATCCTGAAGCTTAATTTTGCTGGAAACACAATTCTTGGTTGGAACCCATTTTCTTTCAGTGTTTGAAATATGTTATTCCAGGATCTTCTAGCTTTCAGAGTCTGTGTTGAAAGATCAGCTGTTATCCTGATTGGCTTACCCCTAAATGTGATCTGCTTCCTTTCTCTTGTAGCTTTTAAAATTCTCTCCTTGTTCTGTATGTTGGGCATCTTCATTATAATGTGTCTAGGTGTGGGTCTCTTATGATTTTGCACATTCGGCGTCCTGTAGGCTTCTAGGATTTGGCGTTCTGTCTCATTCTTCAAATCTGGGAAGTTTTCTCGAATTATTTCATTGAATAGATTGCTCATTCCTTTGGTTTGAAACTCTGTTCCTTCCTGTATCCCAATGACTCTTAAATTTGGTCTCTTGATGTTATCCCATATTTCTTGGATGTTCTGCTCATGGTTTCTTAACAGTCTTGCTGAGCTGTCTATGTTCTTTTCAAGTTGATATACTTTATCTTCATTGTCTGATGTTCTGTCTTCTAAGTGTTCTACTCTGCTGGTAGTATTCTCAATTGAGTTTTTAAGTTGGCTTATTGCTTCCTGCATTTCTAGGATTTCTGTTTGTTTGTTTTTTATAACCTCTATTTCCCTGTATAGTTGATCTTTTGCTTCTTGGATTTGTTTATGTAATTCATTGTTGAAGTGATCTTTCATTGTCTGATTTTGCTGTCTGATGTCTTCCTTGAGACTCCAGATCATCTGAAGCATGTATATCCTGAATTCTTTATCTGACATTCCATCAGCTGCAGCTATTACCTCTTCTAAAGTTAAGTTGACCTGCAATGCTTGTGGTCCTTTCTTTCCTTGTCTCTTCATACTGTTCGCGTTCCTTTCTTCTTGGTGAAACTGTTGTGCTATTGAATTTTCCCCCTATATATTTATATTGGTCTTGTATAGTTGCAAAGTCTCCCTCGCAGGCACGGGCGGCGGCTCTGCCCCTCCGCCAATTGGGGCAATGTGCCTACCACGCCGGCAGGCCACTGGGCCTGCTCTGCCAGTCGGTAGCAGGTCCGCCGTCCTTGCAGGCGCGGGCGGCGGCTCTGTCCCTCTGCGGGCCGCTAGGCTTGTTCTGTCGGTGGTCGCAGTTCTGCCTACTTTGCAGGCGCAGGCAGCGGCACTGCCCCTCTGCAGGCCTCTGGGGCTGTACTGCCAGTGGGTCGCAGGTCCGCCTACTTTGCAGGCGTGTGGGGGGGGGGGCGGCTCTACCCTTCCTCAGGCCACTGGGCCTGTTCTGTCTCTCGGTTGCAGGTCTGACCTGTTCTGATGGTGGTCTCAGTTCCGACTACCTTGCAGGCGCGGGGGGGAGGGGGCGGCTGTGCCTCCCAGCAGGCCGCTGCTCCTCTTCTGCCGGTGGGTCGCAGGCCCGCCTACCTTGCAGGAGTGATTGGAAGCTCTGTCCCGCCGCGGGCCACTGGGCCTTTTCTGTCAGTGGTCACCCTTCCCCTACCTGGCAGGCGAGGGGGGTGGGGGGCGGCTCTGCCCCTCAGCAGGCCGCTGGGCCTGCTCTGTGTTTGGTCCCAGTTCCCTCTACTATGCCGGCGCAGGGGGAGGGGGCGGCTCAGCCTCTCAGCAGGCGGCTGCTCCTCTTCTGCCAGTGGGTCGCAGGCCCGCCTACCTTGCAGGAGTGATTGGAAGCTCTGTCCCGCCCTGGGCCACTGGGCCTTTTCTGTCGGTGGTCACCCTTCCCCTACCTGGCAGGCGAGGGGGGTGGGGGGCGGCTCTGCCCCTCAGCAGGCCGCTGGGCCTGCTCTGTCTTTGGTCCCAGTTCCCTCTACTATGCCGGCGCAGGGGGAGGGGGCGGCTCAACCTCTCAGTGAATATCTTATTATTAAAAGCTTCATGGCATACATTATCTTAGGTTTTGATACAATAATACGCATATCATATTAGAATTAAAAAACACAGGCAGTTACTATATTCAATTTTGATGCTATAATATGAATATCATATCAGTATTTAAGCCCACAGGACACCTATAATATTAATTTTAGGTTCTATTGTATGGATATCTTATTAGTATTAAAGATCACAAGGCAGATTAGTACTAAAATCCACAGGGAACCTATTAAATTAGTCTTAGATGCCATAGTAAGGATAAAATATTAACACTAAATCCACAGGCAGGTAATATATCAATTTTCAAAGCTATCATATGGATAAAGTTAGTACTAAAGGTCACAGGACAGCTGTTGTATCAGTTTTACATGCCATTATATGGCTATCATGTTTGTGTTAAAGATCCACAGTGCAGCTATTTTGTCAGTATTATCTAATAATATGAATAAGATAGTATTTAAGGCCACATGGCAGCTATTCTATTTGTTTTAGAAGCTGTAGTACTATATTACATTATTATTAAAGACTCCAGGGAAGCTATTTTATTATATTTAGATGGTAGAGTATGGATATCATGTTAGTATACTATTAAAGGCCGCAAGAAAACTATTATGCCACTTTTAACAGCTATAGTATGGATGTTTTATTAGTATTAAAGGCCATAGAAGAGCTATTCAGTTTTAGATACTATACCAAGGATGTTATATTAATATAATAATTAATAATAATATAATGATTATATTAATATAATACACAGGGAATTTACAATATTAGTTTTATGGGTTATATTATTATTAAAAGTTATGGATGTTATATTATTATTAAAGTCACAGGGTAGTTGGTCTGGGGTTGTGGCTCATTTGTAGAGCGCCTGCCTAGCACATGTGAGGCACTGAGTTCAATCCTCAGCACCACATTAAAAAACATAAATAAAGTAAAGGAATTGTGTCCATCAACAACTAAAACAGTATTTTAAAAAAATTCACAGGGTAGCTATTATATAGTTTTTTATGTCACAGTATGAATATTATATTAATATTTAAGGCCATAGGCAAGCTAATATATTGCTTTAGGTGGTATATGTGAATATCATATTAGTATTAAAGGTCACAGACAAATATTTTATTAGTTTTAGATGCTAGTTTATCAATATCATATTAATATTAAGGGTCCTTGGAAAATGTTATAATTTGGATATCATATTAGTTCTAAAAGCCACAGTGCAGCTATTATATTAGTTTTAGATGCTATAATATGGATATTGTATTAAAATGAAAGACCACAGGAAAGGTATGTGATTAGTTTTAGGTCCATAGTATGGATATAATATTAACACTAAATTACACATTTCAGCTACTATGTCAGTTTTTGATGCCTTAATATGGATACCATATTAGTTATACAGTCCACAAAAGAGCTATTATATCCATTATAATTTCATAGTATGGATGACATGTTTGTATTAAAAGGTCACAGGCAGCTCTTCAGTTTTAAAACTAATATTATATCCACATTATAGCATGTAAAACTGATATAACAGCTTCCCTTTGGCCTTAATTGTAAGGGTTCTGTGTTTGGGACTGGGGTCTCTGATGGCTTCATGAATGTAGCATACTTGGTGGCTAGGAAGTTTCTGTGCAAAGATGTGGAATGCCTGGATGCTAGGAAAACTTCTGTGCAAAGACACGGGATGCCTACCTGCTATAGCAATGTCCTGCATTAGAAGGCTTTGTGCTGGAGTCTTATCAGCTTTGGCCTTGATCTCAGGCACACAGCTCCTGGGAATAAAGAAACACTCTTGTTATACAATAAAAATGTTTCACCAAGCTCCCATGCTCCTGGACCTGTCCATCTAACAGTAACTGTAAACAACAACCTTTATTGATAGCTACACAAAGCTTCTAACATTGCACATTGTAACTGTAGAATGTAACTGAGGAATAAGCTGCATAACGATGCTAACTCTATAACCTTCCAAATAACACAATAAACAATAGTATATTACTGATGCCAATGACCTAATGCAACCTATTGATATAAATAAAGCTGGCAGCTTGACCATTCTGCCATTCTGTCATTCTGACTCTGCATCTTCTCTCTATGTCTCTTTTTATTTTCCTTACATTTAATATTAATATCCATACAGTGATCTATAAAAGTAATATAATAGCTACCCTGTGACCACATTATTGATACTACATTAATATCAGAGGCCACAGAGAAGCTATAATATTAGTTTTACTTGCATTATTATGGATATCATAGTAGTATTAAAGGCCATTGCAGGTATTATCTAAGTTTTGGATGCTATAGTATTTATATCATAATATGATTAAATGCCACAGGGTAACTATTAATTTTAGATGCTATATTACTGATATAAGAGGCCAAAGGGCCACTATTATATTATTTATAGATAGTACAGTATTGTTTTTGTAAGCTTTTTTGCCATTGTGTCAAAAATTCCTGACAAGAACAATTTTTAGAGAATTAAAATTTTATTTGACACTTATATTTTCCATGTCTCAGTCCATAGAAGACCAACTCCACAGCTCTTGACCAAACGATATAGAGGTAGGAAGCAAATCAGAACATGGCAAAGAGGAAGCAGATAGAGAGTTATGCTCACCAGAGACAAATATATACTACAAAGAAATGCCCCCAGTGACCCACCTTCTCCAGCTACACACTACCTTCCTACAGTTACCATCCAGTTAAACACTATCAGTGGATTAATGCACTCACTAGGTTAAGGCTCTCATAACCAAATAATTTCACCTTTAAATCTTTCTTGCCTTTTCTCACACACAAGTTTTAGAGTAACACTTCATATCTAAACCATAACATTCTGCCCTTGGTCCCCAAAAGTTCATGTCCATCTCATGATGCAAAATACATTGAGTTCATATCCAGGAGTCCACATGTTCTTAACAGTTCCAGTATTCCCTAAAAGTCTAAGTCCAAAACCTCTTCTGAAACTTAAGGAAAACTCAGCATGAGACCCCATAAAAATCAAAGCAAGCTATATAATCCAATATATAATGGCATGGATTAAACATTTCCATTCTACAAGTGATAAATAGGGACATAGAAAGAAGACATGGGACCAAAACAAGACCAAAATCCAGCTGGGCAAACAAGATCTGTAGTTCCACATCAAGCATATTTGGGGCAAATAACATTGTGATATTCTCTCCAAAGGACTTGTGCATCTCCACTCCTATGGCTTTGTTAATAGCTGTCCACATGGCCTAGCTTGACTTGTGTTTGTTCAATTCCTATGGGTTTCCTTGGAAAATGATCCATGTTACTAGCATCTCTTAATCTCAGGAGTCCGCACTATAGTTTTCTTCATCCTCTCAGGGGCTCCCTGCTGGTATTCCAACTCTAATACATTTTTCCCGACCTCCCAGGTTTTCCTTTGAAATCACAGCGGGAGCCTCTATGACCCCCTAATGCCAATGTCTTGCAAACTTAAAAAACCAGCACCATGTAGTTGATACCAAGATCTGCCACCATCTCAAGCAGTAGACAAACCTCCTAAAACCATGACTAGAGCAACCTCTGAGTGCCTGGGCAGCTAAGCATGGTGAAATAACCTCTTAGACCTCTCTCTTCAATCATGGTGCCTCACTGACCTCTTCTCAAAGGAATTTTTATTTTTAAAACTTTGAGCAAGGCAAGATGGTGCCTGACTGTAATCCCAGCAGCTTAGTAGGCTGAGGCAAGAGGATTGCAAGTTCAAAGTCAGCCTCAGCAATTTAGCAAGGCCCTGAGCAACTCAATGAGATCCTGTCTCTAAATAAAATATTTAAAAAGGCTGAGGATGTGACTCAGTGGTTAAGTACCTCTGGGTTCAATTTCTGGTACAAAAAAAAAAAAGAAAAATTAAATCTTTGAGCCTGAAACTGGGGTGGTTTTGCCAATTTCTGAGATGCACTCAAGTCTTCTTTCCTATTGTCTCTGGGCAAAGTATTTAGCATCTCTTTAGTGGTCATGATGTTTTAACAATCACACCTTCCTAAGCTCCAGTTTGACTCACACATTTAATTTGACTCTGAACAAATTAAAAGGTGTTCTTTTTTTTAAGATGGACACAATATCTTTATTTTATTTTATTATCTTATGTGGTGCTGAGAATCAAACCCAGTGCCTCACATGTGCAAGGCAAATGCTATACCACTGAGGTATAAATCCAGCTCCTACAGATATCATATTACTATTAAAGGCCATGTGGCAGCTACTATATTTGTAATAGATGCAAAATATGGTTATCACATTAGTATTAAAGGCCATAGGACATTATATATATATATTAGTATAGTATGAATAGTTCATTTATATTAAAGACCACAGGGCATCTATCATATTAGTTTTAGAATCTATAATATAGACAGTATATTAAGGACAACACAGCTATTACATATGTTTTACATGCTATAGTATGGATATCACATTATTATTTTTTTAATATTTTTAGGTTTTGATGCACTTTATTTATTTATTTATATGTGGTGTTGAGGAATGAATCCAGCACCTCACACATGCTAGGCAAACAGTCTACTACTGAGCTACAACACCAGCCCCTGAATATCACATTATTATTAAAGACCATAGGGAAGCTATTATGTCATGCTTACATGGTATAATATCAACATCATATTAATATAAAGGGCACTAGAATACGTATTTGATTACTTGTATTATTTTAGATGCTATAGTACATATATTAGTATTAAAGGCCTCAGGGAAGTTATTAATTTTTTATGTTAAATATGAATGTTACATTAATAAAAAAAAAACATAGATGCTACAATATTAATGTTATATCAATTAAAGGCAAAAAGGTAGTTGTATTTAGTTTTAGATGCCATACTAGGATATCACAGTAATATTAAAGGCCACAGTATAGCTATTATATTAGCTTTAGATGCTATAGTATGGGTATTATAATAGTATTAAAGACCACAGGGCAGCAATTGCTTTAGCTTTAGATTATATAATGTGAATAATATATTAATTTTAATCAACAATGGACTGCCAGTATATTAGTTTTGAATGCTATAGTATGATATCATATTAGCATCAAAGTTCACAGAATAGATATTACTTTTAGATCAATAGTATGAATATCATAGAAATATTAAAAGTGACAGTGCAGCTATTAAATCAATTTCAGAAGGCACACTATGAATATAATAATAGTATTAGAGGCTATAAGGCACCTATTGTTTTAGTAAGGATTCTACACTAGGGATATCATATTAGCATAAAACACGACTGTGTAGTTTTTTTAAATTATTTTCAGATGCTACAATACAGATATTATATGAGTATTAAAGGCAATAAGACAGCTCTTATATCAGTTTTAGATGCCACATGTATATCACAATAGAATTAAAAGCCACAGGGCTGCTATTATATCCGTTTTCAATGCAATGCTATGGTTACATTAATACAAAAGGCCACAGAGAAGCTATAATATTCATTTTCAATACTATAATATAGATATAATAATAGTATTAAATACCATTATGCAGCTATTATATTTTATTTATTTACTTACTTATTTATTTATTTATTTATTTATCAGGGATTGAACTCAGGGGCACTTGACCACTGAGCAACATCATCAGCCCTATTTTGTAGTTTGTTTAGAGACAGGGTCTCACTGAGTTGCTTAATGCCTCACAGTGGCTGAGGCTGGATTTGAACTCACAATTCTCCTGTCTCAGCCTCCCAAACCACTGGGATTACAGGCATGTGCCACTGAGCCTGGCTTATGATGTTCTTAAATGCTTTAGAAAGGATGTCATATTACCTATGAAATGCACATTGCAGATATTATATCAGCTTTGGACACTATATAATGGATATCATATAAATATTAAAGGCAGCTATCATATCAATTTTACATGCTGTAATAAGAATGTCATATTACTAATAAAGCCACAGGGAAGCTACTCTATCAGTTTTTAATGATCTAACATGAATATAATATCAGTATTAAAGACCACATGGTAGCTATTATATCACTTTTAGATGTAATTGTAAGAACATTACATTAGTATTAAAAGCTACAAAGATGTTATATTATATTTAGATGCTATGGTAAATATATAGGAATTAAAGGTCATAAGAGAACAATTATATTAGTTTAGATGCTATAATGTGAATATCATAACAGTACAAAGGTAAGAGGACTGCTTTTAGATCATTAATAGATGCTATGATATGGATATCATATTAGTACTAAACGCCATAGGGCAGGAATTATATTCATATATTTGCTATAAATGAACTTTATGTAATATTAAAAGGCCACAGGAGAATTATTATTTTAGTATTAGGGGTCACAGTATTGATACTGAATTAGTATTAAAGGCCATAGGGCATCTATTATATTAGCATTAGATGCTATTGAATGGATATTAATATGAACAGCCATAAAGAGCTATAATATTCCATTAACAGGCCACAGTATGGATAAAATATTAATGGCAAATGCACAGGATGCACAAGGATGCTCTTTCAGTACTTTGAGATGTTGTAGTATACATATTACATTAATATTAAAGCTCCAAAGTTCAGTTATTATATTAGTTTTATATGCTATGTGATGACTATCTTATTAGTATAAGGAATTATATTAGTTTAGGTACTATACTTTGGATAACAGATTACTATTTTTTTAAAGAGAGAAGGAAAGAGAGGAGAGAGAGGGAGAGAGGGAGAGAGAGAGAGAGAGAGAGAGAGAGAGAGAGAGAGAGAATTTTTAATATTTATTATTTATTTTTCAGTTTTCAGTGGACACAACATCTTTATAAAATAATATGTGGTGCTGAGGATTGAGCCCAGTGCCAGGTTAGTGCATTACCACTTGAGCCACATCCCCAGCCCAAGAGATTACTATTAAATGCCAGAGGTCAGCTATTATGTTAACTTTATATGCTATCATATGGATATGCTATATTATAAGGTTTATTGCTATCATATGGATATTTCACTTAAAATGACAAGAAGGCTATTTTATTAGTTTTAGAGTGCATAATATGGATAAATTATTAATGTTAAATGCCACAATCTAGCTATTAGATTAGTTTTAGGAGTTATAGTTTGGGTATCATATTACCTATAAGAGCCACAGGGCTAATATTTTATCAGTTTTAGATGCTACTATGGGTATCATATAAATATTAAGACCAAAGAGCAACTATTATATCAAGTTAAGATGCTATAATAAGGATATCTATTGATATTAAAGGATACAGAGCACCTATTATACCAATTTTAGATGCAATATTATGTATTTAAGGGCCACAGGGAAGATATTATATTAGATTGAAATGTTATAATATGGATATTACTTTAGTATAAAAGGCTATAGGGAGGCTCTAATGTTAGTTTTGGATGTTATGGCATGAATATTATATTAACATTAAATGTCACAGGGAAACTATTATATATCAGTTTTGGATGTTACACTCTTAATATCATATTAGTATTAAAGGCATCAGGGCAACTATTGTATTTGTTTTAGATCGATGTCATGTATGTTATTATTTCAGTCATCTTTTTCACTGCTTTGACCAAAGGACCTGACAAGAACAATTTTAAAGGAGGAAAAGTTCATTTAGGGGCTCACAGTTTCAGAGATCTCAGCCAATAGATGGCCAACTCTATTCCTTGGGGCTTAAGGTGGGGCAGAAGAATGTGGTGAAGGAAAGAGGTGATCAGGAAGCAGAGAACCTAAGCTCAGCTCATCAAATATGTACCCCAAAGGCACAGCCTCAATGACCCACCTCCTCCAGCTACACATTATCAGCCTGCAGTTATCACTCAGTTAATTCCTTCAGAGGATTACTAATTTGGGTTAAGGCTGTCATAACCCATCATTTCACCTTTAAACTTCCTTAAATTGTCTCACACATGAGCATATCCAAACCAATTATTTGGTATTAAGGCCACAGTGCATCTATTATTTTAAATGCTGCAGTATGGATATTATACTAATATTAAAGGCCACAGGGTAGCTAATATATTTTATTAGCTTTGGATACTATAGGATGGATATCATATAAATATCAAAGGCCACAGTACAACTATTGCATCAGTTTCACATGTTCCAATATGAATATCATATTAGAATTAAACACTTCAGGTCAATAATTATGTACTACTAGATACTCAAGTATGGATATCATGTTAGCATTAAAGTCAACATGGAAGTATATTGATTTTAACACTATCCTATAAATATCATATTAGTTTAATGGCCACAAAGCTGATATTATATTAGTTTAAGGTGATACAATATCATATTAATACTATAGGCCCTATTTACCAGTTTTATACGAAGCACGTATTTATCAGTTTTATATTTATAATATGGATATTAAATGAATATTAAATTTCATAAGAAACTTATTAAATTGGCTTCACAGGTTATAGGTATGATGTAACATTACTATTAAAGGCCACAGGACATCTATTACATCAGTTTTGGAGGCTATAATATTAGTATCAAAAGCTACAGAGGAGCTATTAGTTTAATATGCTTTAGCATGGATGTCACTTAGTATTAAACTCTATTGCACAGCTACTTACTTGTTTTAGATATTATAGTTTGCATCTATTACTAATAAAGACCTCCGATATATTTTTTTTGCTATAATATGGAAATCATATTAATATTAAAGGCCACAGAACAGTTATTTAATCAGTTTTCCATGCTATAGTATGAATAAAAAGCCAGTAATAAAGGCCACAAGACAGCTATTGTATTAAATTTAGAGGTCAAAGTATGAATATTATGATACTAAAGTCTAGAGGGCAGCTATCATATTAGTTTTGAATGCTATACTATCAATATTAAAGGACACAAGGAAGTTATTACATTAGTTTTTCGTGGTATATTATATTAGCACTAAAGGCCACGGAGCAGTTATTACTTTAGTTTTAAAGAGCACAATATGTTTATCATATTACATATCATATTAAAGGGCCCAGGCAGCTACTATATTAAGTTGAGGAGCTACAGTATGGATATCATATTAGTATTAAAGTCCACAAGGTATCTATTATACTAGTTTTAAATCCAACAGTATGGATATAATATTTGTCCTAAGGACACAGGACATATGTAATATTAATTTAAGATGCTATATTATGGATATAATATTAATATTTAAAGCCAGAAATCATCTATTATGTAATATATGCTATTATATGGATATTATAGTAAGATTAAAAGACACAAATCATCTATTATGTTAGTTTGAGTTGCAGTAGCATGGATATCATATTGATATTTAAAGCCACAGTGCCACTATTTTATTAGTATTGGATATACTGTAGCAGATATCATATTAATATAAAAGCCACTGGGAAGCTATTATATTAATTTTGATGCTATACTATAAAAATTGTAATAGGTTTAGAGTTACAGGGCAGCTACTATATTAGTTTTAGATGATAAATTAGCTATTGTATCAGTTTCAGAGGCTACAGTACAAATATGTTAGTATTAAAGTGAACAGGTTAGATATTATATTGGCATATAAATGTCATAGGGAAGCTACTAAATTAGTTCAATATGCTATAATATTGACATTGCATTGATATGGAAGACCACAATTCAGCTATTGTATCAGCTTTAAATACTGTAGTATGAATACCTATTAACATTAAAGGCCACAGGGCACTATTATTCTAGTTTTAGAAGCTTTGGTATGGATATTGTATGGTTATTATAGATTACAGGCAGCCATTTCATCAGATTTAGATCAACAGTATAGATATTTTATTAATATTAAACTTTTATATTCTGTTATAATTATTATATTACTATGAAATTCTACAACGCTGCTATATTATCAGTTTTTGGTGCTATAGTATGTATGCACTATCAGTATTAAAACTTCACTTGAAGTTATTACTTATTTCAGAGGCCACAGATTTTATCTCAATATTAAAGGCTACCAGGCAGCTATTATGTCAGTTTTAGATGCTACAGTATGGATATTATGTTAATATTATAGGTCACAGAGCAGCTATTATATTAGTTTTTGGAAGGTATAGTATGGACATCTTTAATATTAAACACAACAGGCACCTATTAGTCTTAGGTACTATAGCATGGATATTATTAGTATTTAAGACCACAGGGAAGCTAGTATAATATTTTCTAGGTACCACAGTGCATATCATATTACTCTTGAAGGCAAAAAGGATGCTATTTTATTCATTTTAGAGTCTACAGTATGGATATAATATTAGAATAAAAGGCTACATGGAGACTATAATGATGCTACATATGGATAAAATTAGTATTAAAAGGCTACAGGACAGCTATTCTGTTAGTTTCAGAGGCCAAAGTATTGATATCATATTAAAGTCAAAGGCTACAGGGCAGCTATTATATTACTATTAATGCTACAGTATGAATATCATATGACATTTATAGGCCACAGGGCATCTATTTTATTAGTTTTAGATGCTATAATATGGATATTAGTAGTAAAGACCAAAATTCAGATATTATATTTGATTTATGTGCTATAGTATGGAAATTATAAAAGTATTAAAGACCACAGTGTAGCTGCTATAGTACTTTAGGATGCTATATTATGCATATTACATTAATATTAAAAACCAAATTCCGCTACTGTTTCTTTTAGATTGCATATTATAGATATCATATGATCACGAAAAGACACAAAACAGCACTTATATTAAGTTTATGTGCTTCTCTGTGGAGATTTTATTATTACTGGAATTCACTGGGCAGATAGTATATTAGTCTTAGATGCTATAATCTGGATATTACATTATAATATCAATAGTATGGGTAAATATTAAATGTCACAGGGAAGATATTATTATCTTAGCATTAGATGCTACGAAATGGATATCATGTTGGTATGAAGCCCACATGACAGCTAATATATTAGTATAAAATACTATAGAATGGATATAACATCAGTATTAAAGGCTACAGTGGAGCTATCATATTTATTTTACATGGCGTATTAGGATATTATATTAGTATTAAATTCCATGGGGAATCTATTACATTAGTTTGTCATGCTATAGTATTGATACCACATTGATTTAAATGTCACTTTCCTGCTACAATATTAGCTTTAGATTCTAGAATAAGGATGTTACATTAGTATTAATTGCCACAGGGAAGCTATTTTATCAATTTTATAATAGTTGGATATCATGTAAGTATTTAAAGTCACAAGGCAGCATTTATAATCACTTAAATTTTATAGTATTGATTTTATACTAGTATTAAAGTCCACAGGGAAGTTATTATATAACTTTTTGATGCAATACTATGGGTAAATATTAATATTAAAGGCCAAAAGATTAGGGTTAGCACCCATGGATTCAATCCCCAGTACCCTCCCCTGAAAATAATTAAACTATTCTAAAGTAAAACCTTAGGACATGGTTATATTTTCTCAAACACCTACTTATTTAATTATTCATATAGTTAATTACTAGTAACTGACACTCTTAGCTGTATTTTATTATGAACATTTATAACACAAAAATCAAATAGTTCAAACGAATATAAAATTCAAAGTATGTGGGCTGGGGTTGTAGCTCAGTGGTAAAACACTCACCTAGCATGTGTGAGGTGCTAGGTTTGAGGCTCAGCACCACATAAAAATAAATAAATGAAAATGAAGGCATTGTGTCCAGCTACAACTAAAAAAAACTTTTAAAAAATTCAAAGTATGTGCCTCTTTTACATATTTCATGTTGAAGTAATAACATATGATAACTTATTATATTTTTATGCTGTCACTAAGTTCTAGGTTTTCCTTCTTAAAACGTGATCACTACAGGGGGAAAAAAATGACATTTTAGAGATTTTATTTCAACTCATGGTTTAACTTTCCCTAAAGAGCGACTTTATGAAAAAAAAAAAAAAATTGTCCTAATACAAATTGACTCACTGTGACTGAATGACTTAGCCCAAAGAATCCTTGTCTCTATTTTATTTCTAGGCATACCTTTTAGCAGCAATATAATCAAATATTTGTCACTGGGACAAATAGTCAAAGAAATAGTCATCTCCTCCAAGACCTCTGCAGGAAGTGGTGAGCCAAGAGAAGCAGAGGTGTCAACTCAGTCCAGGAGTGATTTTAGATGCTGCTGTGTTGTGGGAAAACACTCTACCTTTTAGAAATCACAAGGAGCTATGGATGCCCAAACTCTTGCATGAGTCTAAATCTAGTTGAAATTCTAAGTAATTTTACTGTCACTAGCTCATCATGAAGCTCATGACAACTAAAGGATCTATGGGGCTGGGGATGTAGCTCAGTGGTAGAAAGATTTCCTAGCATGCAGGTAGGACCAACCCCCAGAACCACAAAAGGAAAAAAAGAATTTGTGTCTTATTTGTGTAATCAAATAGAAAATGAATAATCATCCTCTTAAGAAAGCATGTTGGGCCTAAAACACTTGAGACTCTCAAAATCAAAATACTCTCCTTATAGTGTATTGCATACCTAGACCATCATGAACAGTGGTGTCACATCATAAAGCATGTTCACATTAAGCATACCATCAAAACAACAAAAAAGGCTTTAATGACTGTTGATAAGAAAAATGAACATAATCTAGCTTAGGAAATTATTAACACAATATTAGGATAACATTAGGATAAAATGTAATCATGGCATTTCCCACATGAAATAACTCTAACTACTAATAAATACATAATTTCAAAGAAAGTCAAATTTCTGAAATCAAAAGCAAGTTGATACATTTTTAAATAATATTTTGAACTAAGGCAAAAACACTTAAAGAGTTCTCCCACAAGAATTCCTGACAACATAAAGTATCATGCTCATTAGAAGGACCATCCCTTTGTTTGCAAGGAATAAGAGAACTTTCTGATGAATGTAGAACTTTAATAGGACATATGGAAATGCTTTCTAAATTTTAAAGAAAAAGAAAAAATATCTTTTTTTAAAAAAGCTTATTTTTAGTAAATATATCTGAATTACAAAAAAAAAAAAAACATCTACTGACTTGTCTCTTACATTTTGTAATGATTTTCATCTCAGGAAATTTCATCTATAGTGGTTTTAAATATCATGAAATATCAATAGTTGACATTAAAAATATCATCATCCCTCTTCTCTTTTAAAACTGATTTGAAATTTTCTTAGAATAATTTCATATGAATTTGGAAGAGGCACTGTGGTATATATATGTATGTGGAAATACATGACCTTTTAAAAAAAAATTTTATTTTTAGTTGTAGTTGGACACAATACCTTTGTTTTATTTACTTATTTTTATGTGGTGCCAAGGATCGAACCCAGGTCCTCCCATGTGGTAGGTGAGTGTCTATTACTGAGCCACAACCCCAGCCACAATACATGATCTTTTTAAACCATACCTCTCATGCTTGAGTCCTGTCAAAGACATCTTCTGTGTGTGTGGTGCTGGGATGGACTCCATGGCCTCTCACATGCCAAGCAAGTGCTCTGCCACTGAGCTGCACATCCAGTCTCCAAAGATACCTTAATAAATGGAAATTAATTAAAATCATTTGATTATGAGCACTTCCAAACAAGACAATTCTCTCAAACAAAACAGTTCTCTCAATCAAAAACAAAGTAAGCTAAAAATAATTTTTTAAATATTCCTTATAAAAAATAGAAGTTCACAGAATTAAAAATTCTATAAAGGGCTAGAGTTGTGGTGCAAAGGCAGAGCGTTTGCCTGGCAGGTGTTAGGCCCTGGGCTCAATCCTCAGCACCACATATAAATAAACAAAATAAATAAATAAAATAAAAAGATCCACTGACAATTAAAAAAAAATTTTAAAAATTCTGTAGAAAACTGAAAGAATATTAATTAAAAATTGAATAGGAAAAACCTACTGCACAGGGCTGGAGACCCGGAGGCCATGGGGAATTACATTACAAAATAACTCTAAAATAAGAAAATGAATCAATAGGCATACAGAACCTTGGACTGGTACTTAGAGTTCTCCCACTAGATAGGATCCTGGGATCATCAGGGCTCAAGGCTGACTGTGATCTGCCCTTTAACAAATTCTGACTTTATTTCAAATGTTCATGATTGATAGAGAAAATAAAAAGAGAGAAAGGTCACTTTTCTAAAGTTATTTTATGGTATATCGAATTCTGATACAGTCAAGATAATTCATCCAATGCAGGATGTCAGTGTTTACACAACGGACGTTATTTGTGCATCATTACAAATATACTGCCAATTAGCACAGCAGCAGGGGCAGAGTCTGGAAGAGGGGGAGGGAAGGTCAGGAGGAGGAGGGGGCCTGGAAGATGGGTGGGGTCTGGAGAAGAGGCAGGGTCTTAAAGAGGAGGAGGGTTGGGCTGGGGTTATGGCTCTGTGGTAGAGCGCCTGCCTAGCATGTGTGAGGCACTGGGTTCAAACCTTAGCACCACATAAAAGTAAATAAACAAAATAAAGGCATTGTGTCCAAGTGCAAAACAAAAATTTAAAGAGAGAGAGAGAGAGAGAGGAAGGTGAGGTCTGCAGGAGGAGCAGGACAGGAAGAAGGGAAAGATCTGGAGGAGGGACAGGGTCTGAAGGAGGGGGAGAATGAGTCACAAGGGGGCAGGGCTTGGCAGAAGGATGGGACCTGAGGGAGGGACAGGCCCTAGAACATGAGTAGGACATAGAGGAGAGACAGAGTAGGAAGGAGGGGGAAGGTGGTTCAGGAAGCAAGGCAGGGCCAAAGAATATGGGTGGGGTCTGGAGAAGAGGCAGGGTCTGGAGGGGGAGGCCTTAGCAAGAGGGTCCTGGAGGGGTGGCTTCTTGCTAATTAAACTCTCCACCAAAAGAAAAATGTGTGGCTGTGGTAGCTCAGTGGTAGAGTGCTTGCCTAGCATGTGTGAGGCACTGGGTTTGATCCTCAGCACCACATAAAAATAAATAAAATAAATGTATTGTGCCCTTCTATAACTAAAAAAAAAAAAAATAAACAAAACTAAGCAAAGGTTAAAGAATAAAACTGTGGTTCATTATGAAAAATACAGGGGATGTATTTTTAATAAATTCTGGCTTTGTTAGAAGTAATATATTTAAACCTAAGCGGCTCAGAAGGCTGAGGCAGAAGGATCTTGAGTTCAAAACCAGCCTCAGCAAAAGCAAGGCATGAAGCAACTCAGTGAAACCCTGTCTCTATAATACAAAATAGGGCTGCCCCACACCAGGCATCTCCCTCGGGCTGCTCTGAGGAGAACGGAACCCCAGGTGTCCCTAGAGACACGACCCACAAGGCTCCCCAGACCAGGAGTCTTCCTCAGATAACTCTGAAGAGAAGGGAACCCCGGGCGTGCCTAGAGATGTGACCTGTGAGGGTCCCCAACCCTGGCATCTCCCTCAGGAAACCCTGGAAACCCTAGAACATGCCACACGAGGGTCCCCAAGACAGGCGTCCCCCTCAGGCTGATCTGAAGACAAAGAAACCCCAGGCATTCCTAGAGCCATGACTCACGAAGTCTCTAAGCCAAAAGTCCGCTGAGGCTGCTCTAAGAAGAAGGGAGCTCTGGGAGTCCCTGGAGGCATGACCCACGAGGGTCCCCAACCTGGGTGTCTCTCACAATCTGCTCTGAGAAGGGAGCTCTGCCCCTCTCTGTGGAGTGACCCAACACTCCAGTGAGCTGGGGCTCTCCCGGGTTGGTCCTGAGGAGGAAGCCAGCTCTCCTCACTCTCAGGGAGGCAACATTAAAGATGGCGGCGAGGCCCTGCCCCTTCTTGACCACGCCCCTTTGGCCACGTGCACCAGCTGCTCACTGCTCAAAGGCGGCGTCTCTCCTGGCTCCCTGGTGAATGTCAGCACCTTCTTCCACCCTCAGCAGTTACTGAATAAAATCTGTTCCCACTGCTGTAAGTAGGTCTGGCTGTGGCACCATGAGGAGTGGAATCTCAGGAGAGGAGAAATGGAGTCCAGGAGACCCCTCCCTGCACTCCACCAGGCCAAGGGCTGCAGCAGCCTGAGCCAGGTGGGCAGAGGCACAGAGGGAGGCTTCCACAGGGAGTCTAGACCCTCACTCAGGCGCCCAAGGGCAGAGACCACCACAAAGGCTTCTGGGACATGTAGTCTTTGAGACAGAGTGACTTAGCCAGGGTCTGCCCCATTTTAGAATCAGTAATTTTAAGAAAATCTGTTAATTCCCAGCCCAGGATGACCACTGTAGGAGAACCTGAGCTCGGACCAAATTCCCAGTAGCCTCTGAGAGCATTCTAGGTCATTCAGTCTGTCCTGCCTGTCCAGCTCTCACCATAGATGCCTCTGGGAGCTGCAAGCTACACAGATTCAGGGTTCTCAGGGATTCTAGACAGTGTAGTCTGGTGCTCTGCTCACACAGTCTTTGCCCTTCAGGACCATGAAAGTTGTGTGCCATGTGCTGGCCCAGGCACCCTGGAGGACCCGGGCAGTGGACTCTGGTGTTCTACCCATGCAGCCCTCACCCCAGAAGCCTAGGGGCTGCAAGTAGCTCATTTACCCTCATACCCCCAGGATTCTGGGTAGTACAGTCTTGTATTCTACAATGCAGCCCAGCTGCAGAGGTCTCTGTGAGCTGCAGGCTACTCAGGAAACCCTAGTGATTCTGAACAGTGTAGCTTGGCATTCTGACCATTTAGCCCTCCCTCCAGAAGCCTATGGGGGCTTCAAGTAGACTTTAACCCTCATACACCCACCCAGGATTCTGGGCAGTGTAATCTAGTCTTCTACAATGCAGCCCCCACCCCCAGGAGAGGTCTCTAGAAATTGTAGGCTACACAGTCATTCAGGCATCCCTAGGGATTCTGGACAGTGTAGTCTGGTGTTCTGCCAAGGGGATTCTGGGAGCTGCAAGCCCCCAAGGATCATGGGTATTATAGCCTGGTGCTATGTTCAACTGTACAGTGACTACATAGAGCTCAGAGCCCTCAGGAATTCTGAGTATTGTAGTCAGTTCTACTCAGTCAGCCCTGACCGCAGAGGTCTCTGGGAGCTGTGGGCCATTGATTATTCTGGGTTGTGCAGTCCATCCTACCTAAGTGGGCTTCACCATCAAAGGTCTGGGATCTGTGTAGCACAAGCCTGCCTAGACACCCCTGGGAGTCTGTGTAGTGCAATACAAACCTTGCCCTGGAAGAACTCAAAAGGTAGGTGCCTGGGAGCTGCATGCCCCCAGGGATTCTGGTAGCATAGTCTTACCTTCTGCCTCCATAGCCCTCACTGTGGAAGCCTCTGAGAGTTCCAGGCCACATGGACACGGGGCACCTCCAAGAATTCTTAGTAGTATAGTTCAGTTCCCTACCCTGAAGCCCTCACTATTGCAGATCCTGGGAACTGTGATCCCCCCTGAGGATTCTGGATAAGGTAGTCCAGTATTTGGCTACATGCCCCTACTGCAAGGGCCATGAAAACTGAAGGCCACAGGCTTGCCTTGGTACTGAAGACCTCACTGTGGAAGCCTCCTGGAATTGCAGGCAGCACATTCACCAGTGTGTCCCCAGGAATTGTAGGTAGTGTAGTCTGACCTGCATAATGCACAGCTCTCACTTGGGAGGCCTCTGGGAGTTGCAGGCTGCATACTCACCTGGGAAACACACCTCACCAAGGATTCTGGATACTGTAGTTAAGCTCTCAGTCCAACAGTCCTCACAACAGAGGATCCTGAGAACTGCTGACACTGAGATTTGTGGGTAATGTAGTCCTGTGATTTTCCTACTCACTGCAGAAAATTCTGAAACTCAAATTCCCCCTTAGGATTGTGAGTAATGCAGTTCAACAGTTTGCCCACTCACCACAGAGGATTCTGGGAGCTGCAGTCCCTGATGGTTCTGGATAATGCAGTCTAGGGTTTGCCTGCACAGTCCTGCTGAGGATCACAGGAGCTGAAGACCCCATGCTTTCCCTGGTACCCTAGAGATTCTAGGTAGTGTGCTGTAACAATAGGACTTACAGGGTCAGGGTATGTAGGCATCCCCAGAAGTTCTGAGCATTGAAGTCTGGTATTCTGCCCTTGCTGTTCTCACCCCAGAGGCTCTTGAGCAAAGCAGGCACCCAAAAGTAATTGGTAGCATAGTTTGATTTTTTTGTCAGTACAGCCCTCTCTGCAGAGGTCTCTGCAAGCTGCAGGTCCCTAAGAATTATGGGTAGTACAGTTTGTCATTTGACTTCAGAAGGCTCTGGTAACTGCAATGATGATTCTGTAGTTACCCAGGATTCAAAGTAGTGCAATCCATCATAATCCTTACATCTCTCACCCTAGAGTCTCCTGAGAGCTTCTTAATGCATTTTCATGAGCCCTTACCCTCAGGCCCCAGTGAGACTCCAGGCACTGGGCCCTCCCAGCACCACCTTGAGGGGGCATTTGTGTCCTTAGACACTCAAGCCACACAAAATACATTGATATACCATGATAATGAGCAGCCAAAGCCTCAGTAAGAAATACTGTTGTGGTGGTGGGGCTGGGGATGTGGCACAAGTGGTAGCGCACTCGCCTGGCATGCGGGGGGGGGGGGGGGGGCGCTGGGTTTGATCCTCAGCACCACATAAAAATAAATAAAGATGTTGTGCCGACCAAAAACTAAAAAATAAATATTAAAAAAATAAGTACTGTTGTAAAATAAGTTCTGCTAAAATATTACCTGAGAAAGTAAAGAACATGGCAGAACTTACTTCTCAGCACACCAGGAAGTGCACAGGAAGCTTCTTCCTCATGTTTTCCTCACATGGACCTCAGTCATCCTGAATCAACAGTGGAGTCTCCATGGGTAGGTGCCAAGGAGAAGGAAGCTCTGGTCCTCACCATAGATATATCCACCAGGCATTCCCAGGCCATGGTATCTTTCTAGATGTGTCCCCAGGATTAAAAAAAAAAAAAACCCACTGGTCTACACCTTAGATAGAGCCCCTAGGAGTCCCTAGATGTGGCATCTCTCAGGTGGGTCCCCAGAAGGAAGTTTGATTAGGGCACAGAACACAGCCCCCAAAAGTAATTGATCAGAGAAAGTTGTTCTGAGTGCCCCCTGCTGGCCACTCTACACAGTGCAGGATTCTGGGTGTTCACTGTTCAGAGCTGCACCCCCTTGTGCTAGGCACAGTGAAGCTCTAAAATTCATACTTCTGACTATTCCAGGTCATGATTTTGGAAATCAAAAAGAAATAGAGCCTACCATCCTATATCTTGATCTGAATGGATGGAGATAGCAAGCAGCAAAATACATGGCCCATAGACAAAATTTCATTGAATTTAGCAATCATGTAGAGGAAACAGTGAAATTTATAAACTGGAATAAGAAAAATTTTAAAACATTAATATTTAAAATAGAGACCCCAAATCTGAAGTACTTTCATGTAAGTCTTAAAGTACAATCATTCTTTCAGAAAATCTTGAAGTGTTTAGAAAGAAATCAAATGAAATATAAATAAATGCAGATATACTTTGTTCAGGTCTCAATATAATTAAGATGAAATTATCTCAAACCTGACCTGAAGATTCAGTGCATTCCAGAAATTCCCAACAAGCTATTTTTAAACCTAGACTACACAGCACTGACTGCAAAAGGACACACTTCAAGAAGCCACACATATGGACACCAGAACCTATCAAAATACTCTCTACACTTGCATTTAAAATGGGAAACTGTAAAACTCTAGAAGATGTGCATGACCACATGTTTCATGAATACAGCCCCCCCAAAAAAATCCATGAAAGCTGGGGATGTGGCTCAGTGGTTAAGCACCCCTGGGTTCAATCCCTGCTACAAAACAAACAAACAATAACAACAACAAATCCATGAAAGAAAAACCTGATAATGTGGACTGTATTAAACTGCTCTGTAAAAAAACAAACTTATTAAAGTGATGAAAAGACAAGTCAAAGACTGGGGGAAACTTTGGAAAGTATATGTCTAAAACAAACTTGTGTACAAAATATAGTAAGACACTCAACAATAACCCAACATAATGGGTAAATATCTGAACAGACAATGCACAAGAAAGATACAAGATGGCAAAGAAACATAGAAATGACTCTTAGTATCACCTGTCATGAAGAAAGCACAAACTAAGACCCCAAGGTGCACTGCACAACTATTAAGCTGCTAAGGTCTTTACTAAAGTGTAGTATCAACCATGAGGATGATGAGCAGCCACAGGAACTCTTTTGAGACCCTGCCTCTAAATAAAATACAAAAAAGGGCTGGGGATGTGGCTTGGTGATTAAGTGCCCCTGGATTCAATCCCCAGTACACCCACCCACACACACACACACACACACAAAAAAAAAGATTAAACTACTCTAAAGTAAAACCTTAGGACATGGTTATATTTCCTCAAACACCTACTTGCTTAATTATTCATACAGTTAATTACTGGTAACTGAAATTCTTAGCTAGTTCTGTATTTTATTAGGAAAATTTATAACACAAAAATCAAATAGTTCAAACGAATATAAAATTCAAAGTATGTGGGCTGGGGATGTGGCTCAAGTGATAGCGCGCTTGCCTGGCATGCGTGCGGCCCAGGTTCGATCCTCAGCACCACATAAAAACAAAGATGTTGTGTCTGCCAAAAAAACTAAAAAATAAATATTAAAATTAAAAAAAAAAATTCAAAGTATGTGGCTGTTTTACATATTTCATGTTGAAGTAATAACATATGATAACTTATTATATTTTTATCATGTCACTAGGTTCTGTTTGTCTTCTTAAAACTTGATCACTACAGGGGGTAAAAATGACATTTTAGAGATTCTATTTCAACTCATGGTTTAACTTTCCCTAAAGAGCGACTTTATGAAAAAAAAATTGTCCTAATACAAATTGACTCACTGTGACTGAATCACTTATCCCAAAGGATCCTTGTCTCTATTTTATTTCTATGCATATCTTTTAGCAGCAATATAATCAAATATTTGTCACTGGGACAAATAGTCAAAGAAATAGTCATTTCCTCCAAGACCTCTGCAGGAAGTGGTGAGCCAAGAGAAGCAGAGGTGTCAACTCAGTCCAGGAGTGATATTAGATGCTGCTGTGTTGTGGGAAAACACTCTACCTTTTAGAAATCACAAGGAGCTATGGATGCCCAAACTCTTGCATGAGTCTAAATCTAGTTGAAATTCTAAGTAATTTTACTGTCACTAGCTCATCATGAAGCTCATGACAACTAAAGGATCTATGGGGCTGGGGATGTAGCTCAGTGATAGAAAGTTTCCTAGCATGCAGGAGGTCCTAGGACCAACCCCCAGAACCACAAAAGGAAAAACAAAGAATTTGTGTCTTATTTGTATAATCAAATAGAAAATGAATAATCATTCCTCTTAAGAAAGCATGTTGGGCCTAAAACACTTGAGACTCTCAAAATCAAAATACTCTCCTTATAGTGTATTGCATACCTAGACCATCAAGAACAGTGGTGTCACATCATAAAGCATGTTCACATTAAGCATACCATCAAAACAACAAAAAGGCTTTATTGACTGTTGATAAGAAAAATGAACATAATCTAGCTTAGGAAATTATTAACACATTGGAAACATGTAATACTGACATCAAAACCCTCCGGGACAAGCCAGGCACTTTGACACATGCCTCTCATCTCAGCTATTTGGGAGGATAAAGCAGAAGGATCACAAATTTGAGGCTGACATTAGCAATCCAGCTAGACCCTGTCTCAAAATGAAATTGTAACAAGGACTGGGGACATATGTAGCTCAGGGCTTGCATAGCACATGCAAGGCCCTGGGTTTAATCCCCAGTGCCAAAAAAAATTCTCCAGGTGAAACATCTGATAACAGACAACTATGGCGGGTACAGAACAGGACAGAAGCCATTATGTCAACCTCCTCAAAATGATTAAAGTAAACCTGCACTTTGTTCAGCTCACAATACTAACATGTCTGATTTCTGCTTCTAATAATTCAAATGTGACCATTTGAATATGATCAAAAGTGCATATACTTTTCTAATGAATCCAACAAATATGAGAGAGATACTCAACTGCATTCTGAAAGCCACCTTATAAGCACATAGGGACACAACACTAGGATAAAATGTAATCATGGCATTTCCCACATGAAATAACCCTAAATACTAATAAATACATTAAAATTATTAAATACTAATAAATACATAATTTCAAAAGAAAGACAAATTTATGAAATCAAAAGCAAATTGATTCATTTTTAAATGATATTTTGAATATAAGAGGCAAAATTCTTAAAGAGTTCTCCCACAAGAATTCCTGACAACATAAATTATCATGCTCATTAGAAAGCCCATCCCTTTGTTCAAGGAATAAGAGAACTTTCTGATGAATGTAGAACTTTAATAGGACATATGGAAATGCTTTCTAAATTTGACAAGAAGAAAATATCTGTTTTTTTAAAAAAGCTTATTTTTAGTAAATGTATCTGAATTACAAAAAAGCAGCTACTGACTTGTCTCTTACATTTTGTAATGATTTGCACCCCAGGAGATTTCATCTATAGTGGTGTTAAATATCATAAAATATCAACAGTTAACATTAAAAATATCATCATCCCTCTTCTCTTTTAAAACTGATTTGAAATTTTCTTAGAATAATTTCATATGAATTTGGAAGAGGCACTGTGGTATATGTGTAAATACATGATCTTTTTTAAAAAAATTTATTTATTTTTAGTTGTAGTTGGACACAATACATTTGTTTTATTTTCTTATTTTTATGTGGTGCTGAGGATTGAACCCAGGGCCTCGCACATGCTAGGTGAGTGCTCTACTGCTGAGCCACAACTCCAGCCCCAATACATGATCTTTTTAAACCATACCTCTCATGCTTGAGTCCTGTCAAAGACATCTTCTGGGATGGACTCCATGGGCTCTCACATGACAGGCAAGTGCTCTGCCACTGAGATGCACATCCAGTCTCCAAAGATACCTTAATAAATGGAAATTAATTAAAATCATTTGATTATGAGCACTTCCAAACAAGACAATTCTCTCAAACAAAACAATTCTCTCAATCAAACACAAAGTAAGGTAAAAGTAATTTTTTAAATATTCCTTAAAAAAAAATAGAAGTTCACAGAATTAAAAATTCTATAGAGGGCTAGAGTTGTGGCGCAAAGACAGAGCATTTGCCTGGCAGGTGTTAGGCCCTGGGTTGAATCCTCAGCACCACATATAAATAAATAAAATAAAAAGATCCACTGACAACTAAAAAAAATTTTTAAAAATTCTGTAGAAAACTGAAAGAATATTAATTAAAAAATTGAATAGGAAAAATCTACTGCACAGAACTGGAGGCAATGATGAATACATAGAAAAATAACTCTAAAATAAGAAAAATAAATGAATCAATTAGCATACATAACCTTGGACTGAATTTAGAGAACTTAGAGTTCTCCCACTGGATGGGATCCTGGGATCATCAGGGCTCAAGGCTGGCTGTCATCTGCCCTTTAACAAATTCTGACTTTATTTCAAATGTTCATGATCGATAGAGAAAATAAAAACAGAGAAAGGTGACTTTTCTAAATTTATTTTATGGTATATCAAATCCTGATATAGTCAAGATAATTCATCCAATGCAGGATGTCAGTGTTTATACAATGGTCGTTATTTGTGCACCATTACAAATATACTGCCAATTAGCACAGCAGCCAGGGAGCTGCTCATCCTAGACTAGCAAGGGAAGAGTCTCAAGGAGCAGGAGGGAAAGTCAGGAGGAGGAGGGGGCCTGGAAGATGGGTGGGGTCTGGAGAAAAGGCAGGGTCTTAAAGAGGAGGAGGGTTGGGCTGGTATTTGTGGCTCAGTGGTAGAGCACTTGCCTAGCATGTGTGAGGCACTGGCTTCAATTCTCAGGACCACATAAAAATAAATAAACAAATGTAGAACTTTAATAAGACATAGTGATATGCTTTCTAAATTGAAAAGTAGAAAAGAAAATGTCTACTTAAAAAATTTATTTTTAGTAAAAATATTTCTTAATTAAAAATCTCAGCTATTGACTTGTCTCTTACACATTGTAATGACTTGAGTCCTAAGGAAACTTCATCTACAGTGGTTTTAAGAATCATGCAGGGGACTGGGGTTGTGCTCAGTGATAGAGCACTCGCCTAGCATGTGCGAGGCCCTGGGTTCAATCCTCAGCACCACATATAAATAAAATAAAATAAAGGTACTGTGTACAACTAAAAAATAAATATTAAAAAAAGGATCAGGCTGGGGTTGTGGCTCAGCGATAGAGTTCTTGCCTAGCATGTGCGAGGCCCTGAGTTAGATCCTCAAAAGCACATAAAAATTAATAAAATAAAGGTTTAAAAAAGAATCATGCAATATAATAGTTGACATTGAAATGTTTTCTTAGAAAAATTTCATCTAAATCTGGAAGAGATATTGTGGTGTATATAAGTAAATACATAATCTTTTTGAACATATCTCTGGATACCTCTGATGCTTGAGTTCTGGCAAATGACATTGTGTGTGTGTGTGTGTGTAAAAATATGTGTGTGTGTGTGTAAAAATATGTGTGTGTGTGTGTGTGTGTGTGGTGCTGGGATGGAACCCAAGGCCTCTCAATTGCTAGGCAAGTGCTCTGTCACTGAGCTGCATACTCAGTATGCAGAGACATCTCAATAAGCAGAAAATAATTAAAATCATTTAAGAATTTTCAAACAAGACAAGTCAATGAAAAACCAAGAAAGCAAAAAAGCATATTTTTAAAATATTGCTGAGGGAAAACAGCAGAAGTTCACAGGATTAAGAATTCTCTAGAAAACTAAAAAGAGAAAAAATTTAAAAGAACTGGAAACCTGTCGACATGGGACATTTCTTGGTAAATACAAACATGGCAAAACAACTAAAATAAGAAAACTCAATCAATCCATTAGCATAGCAAAGTTGGAACTGCTGCTTGGAGATCTCCCACTGGAAAAGACCCTGGGATCATTAGGGCTCACAGCTAAGTGTTACCTGACCTTTCACAGATTCTGATTTTATTTCAAATGTTTATGATCTAGAGAAAAAAGGTGACTTTCCTAAATTCAGTTAATGTGCCATCAAAGCCTGATATAGTCAAGATATTTCATCCAATGTAGAATGTCAATGTTTATTCAACAGGCTATTTTGTGCCCCACTGCAAATGTACTGTCAAACAGTGCCCTGAGCTGTGGCTGAGAGAGGCGGGGCCTGGAAACAGGGTAGGGTCTGGAGGAGGGCCACAGTCCGGACAGGGCAGGGATCTGGAGAAGAGACAGGGGGCCTTGGGGGAGGGGTCTAGGCAGAGTCTGTAGAGGGTGTGGTCTGGGGGATGGGGTGAGGTTAGGAGAAGAAAGGCAGGGCCTGCAAGAGGGGTCTGGAGGAGGGTCAAAGCTAACAGGAGGGACAACAGATGGTGAGGAATAGTGGCCTTGGTGGTCACTCGCTCAGAGCCCCTAGTTCTCTAGCCTTCCATCCCAACAACCCACCTCAGGGAAACTGACCTGAGCTGGACGGAGGCAGTGACAGTCTGCCTCACCCACCACCCTCCACCTGGTACAGTAGGCCCCAGCAGCTTCACTGAATCCTGGGCAGAAGTCCCTGGCCATCCACCACCCCTGCCTGCTCTGTCCCAGCCACCATAAAGTGCATGGAAGTATCAGGTATTCTACTGAAAGAGGAGAGGACCTGGGTATGGTGGTATACACCATAATAATCCCAGCTACTTAGGGAGACTGAGAAAGGAAAATCCTAAATTTGAGGCTACTCGGAAATTTAGCAAGATCCTGTCTCAAAAATAAAAGTGAGGATGTTGCTCACTTATAGGTGGTAGAACACTTGCATAGGATACATGAAGTCCTGAGTTCAAATCCCAGTCTAAATATGTATATATTTAAGAAGAGGGATACACTGTTATTATAAAGCCAAGTTCCTTTTATTCTACATTCATCTTTATCATCATTTAAATGCATTATCACATTCATGGACAATGAATTATTTTGGCAGAAGCTGTAGGGCACTTGAAACCTAAAATGTAAGATGCTATTTATTATAGATCAATCAATTCAAGATAAATGATTTCTAAAATGAAGATGTAAGCCAGTAGAAAAGCTAGATTGGGCTCATAGACACCTGACTCTCCAACATATTGGTGCAGGGCAGGCACTGACTTCCTCAACAAGATCCACAAAATTCAAAAAATAAAACCAAGACTCAATAAGTGGGATGCCTTCAAATTAAAATGCTCTGCCCAGTAAGGGAAATAGGATCATGAAGAGAGCCCCTCAGACTGGGAGAAAGTCTTTTCCATCTACTTTTCCAACAAGGGATTCATATCCAGAAATATAAATAACTCAAAACATGTAACAACAGAAAAATGAATAGCTCAATACAAAAATGGGTGAAAGAACTAAGCAGACATTTCTCAAAAGGTGGAAAACAAATGGCCAAAAACATGGGGGAAAAAAAAAAAAGGTTCAACATCCCTGGCAATCAGGGAAATGAAAATCACATCGACATTAAGATTTCATCTCGGGGCTGGGGATGTGGCTCAAGCGGTAGCGCGCTCGCCTGGCATGCGTGCGGCCCGGGTTCGATCCTCAGCACCACATACAAACAAAGATGTTGTGTCCGCCGAAAACTAAAAAATAAATATTAAAAAATTCTCTCTCTCTCTCTCTCTCTCTCTCTCTCTCTCTCTCTCTTTAAAAAAATGATGCTCTTAAAAAAATTAAAAAAAAAAAAAAGATTTCATCTCCAGTTGGAAGGGCAAACATCAGGAATACAAAAACTAAAAAACTCTGGTGAGGATATGGAGAAAGGTACACTCACCTTTGTTTGTGCAGACGAGTGCAACCAACCACTATGGACAGCAGTACAGACATTCCTCAAGAAACTAGAAATAAAGCCATCACATGATCCAGCTGTCCCTCCCGCCTTTTTTTCTGTTTTGTTTTGGTATTTATCTACAATAACAAAAATCAGCATGCTATAGTAATACAGCCATATCAACATTCAAGCCAGCACAATTCTCAGTAGCCAAGCTATGAAACCATCCCAGGTGTCTGTCAACAGATGAGCAGATAAAGAAAGCATGGCATATACACACCACAGAGTTTTACTTGGCCATAAAGGAGAATGAAATTACTGCATCTGCTGGTAAATGAATGGAACTGGAGAATATCATGCTAATTGAAATAATACAGACTCAGAAAGCCAAGGTCAAATGTTTTATCTTATACACAGAAGCTAGAGATAAATAAGGAAATATACAACAGGGAAATCCCATAAAGATAGAAAGGAGGTCAGTGGAATAGAAGGGGATGTAGGGGGAGAGAGGAGGGATGGGAAAAGGGAGGAACTACAGAATGAAAGTGACCAAATGATCTAAGTACATATACGACTACACCACAGTGAATCCCCCCTTCATGTCTATCTATAAACCACCAGTTTAAGAAAACAATAAATAAATACAAGGAAGACCACTAGAGAAAGGGGAGCAGGAGGAAGGAGGTGGAAAGGGAACCTTGAAATACTGGGGTGAAACTGAACAAATTATACTCCATGCATGTCTGCATACATCAAAATGGACCCCACTATTATGGATAAGTAAAATGCACCAAGGCTGGGGTTGTGGCTCAGTGGTAGAGCACTCACCGAGCACATGTGATGCCCTGGGTTTGATCCTCAGCACCACATAAAAATAAATAAATAAAGGTATTGTGTCTAACTACAACTAAAAAAAAATATTTACAGAAATTTTCTAAAGAGGGAAAATGTACATATACTGACAATTAAACTGGAATTTTCTCAACCAAATAAGAATGTGATTTATGAGTTTAGTTTCATGAGTTTAGTTCCATGAAATGTGGTTCATGAGTTTAGTACATGGAATAAACTTTCTTAATATTTTTAGGTGTAGATAAAACAAACACCTGTATCTTATTTATTTACATGTGGTGCTAAGGATCAAACCCAGGGCCTCACACATGCTAGACAAGCACTCTACCAGGAGGCTTCAGCCCCAGCCCTGAAATACATTTTTAATAAATAAATTTGTTACAAATAACATACTAAACTGAAATAAAGTAGTGGGCTGTTAACACATGTGCTTTTCCATATTTCCGTATTCTTTTCTACTACTTTGACACTGCAAAAAAAGAACCATTCAAACAATAAGGAGGGCTGGGGTTGTGGCTTAGTGGCAGAGCACTTGCCTGGGATGTGTGAAGCACTGGGTTTGATTCTCAGTATCAATAAATAAAACACAATCCATGGACAGCTAAAATAATATCTTAAAAAAATAAGCAATAAGGAACACAAATAATGGAGTCTCTCCTGGGCTTAGAACCCTCATTCACCATTCCCCCTTCATCCCACCCAGGCTCTCCAGCAAAAACCTGGGGTAACTGTATGGAGATGATGAGGGGCTGGGGCTCCGTGGTAGAGCACTCCCAAGCACGTGCAAGGCACTGGGTTCAATCCTCAGCACCACATAAAAATAAACAAATTAAATAAAGGTATTAGGTCCAACTACAGCTAAATTTTACTTCAAATTATGACAATATATACCTAACGAAAATTATTTTTAAAAAGACGATGAGGGTCACAACCTAAGGCCTGCTGCAGAGCCAGCCTGAATGAAATAGTGAAGGAGCAGGGCCCACAGCCAGGCTCTCCTCAGCTCTCAGTCCCAAGGTGGGGCTCTCTCCTCACCAATACCACATTTCCCACACCTGCTGCGGGTCATTCCAGAAGCTTCTAGTGCATCTTCCTCAGGCAACTCAGAACAAGAGAGCTCCAGGCATCCCTAGAGACATGACCCACAGTGTCCCCAAGCCAGGCATCACCCTCAGGCAGTTCTGAAAATAAGGGAGCTCCAGGGGTCCCTAGAGACATGACATTATACCCAGCCTGATTCCCTGTTAAAATTGGGAGCCATCTTGCCACAAAGCCATGAAAAGCTAATTTCAGCTTCACTATAAATCAGTGCAAATTCTGAACCTGCTTGGAATGGCTGCCCGCGCCTTGAACCCCCCCCTGCCTGACCAGACAGCAGCCCTCTCTGAAACTGTAGTGACCCCCATAAACCCTGGCCTTCCCTGGCCAGATCACGCCCCTCTCTGAGGCTCTAATGACCTTCATAAATTCTGATGTCGGGGCCAGCACAACGTGAACTACCTTTGTGCTCTGCTGCCCGAGTGTTGTTATCTGTAACCCCCTTTGTGGAACTTTCTGGGCTACGGAGCTGCGCTGCGAGGGAGCTGGGGCTGTCTTTTCCCGCAGTTTTGGGTGGGAGAGGCAGCCCGGCCGGTGGAAATGATCAGCTTGCATTAATTTGATTTTAATTGGAGTCACTGGCCTTTTCTTTGTGTCCTGGTCTAACAGTGACCCACAGTGACGCCGAGTCAGGTGGCTCCCTGAGGTAGCTCTGAGGAGAAGGGAGCTACGGGGGTCCCTGGAGACATGACCCACCCTGTCCCCAACCCAGGTGGCTCCCTGAGGTAGCTCTGAGGACAAGGGAGCTATGGGCGACCCTAGGACCACAGTGCCCCCAAACCAGGCGCCCACCTGAGGCAGCTCTGAGGAGAAAGGACCTCCAGGCATCCCTAGAGACATGACCCCCAGTGTCCCCTTACCAGGCGTCCACCTGACGTAGCTGTGAGGAAAAGAGGTCTCGTCCACTCCCTGAGGGGCGACCCACAGTTTCCAGGAGCCAGGCTCTGCCCTGTGGGTCCTGAGGAGAAAGCTCACCTCTCACCCTGAAGGAGGAGGACTGGCGTCAAAGATGGTGGCGAGGCCCCACCCCTGATGACGCCCCCCATGGCCAAATGCCCGGATAGCCACGTGCCCGATGGCCACGCCCCCCAGGACCCTGCTCATGCTCAGAGGTGCCCACCCCTAGGTTCCTGGTAAACTCAGCCCTTTCTCCACTCTCAGCTGTTACTGGATAAAACCTGTTCCCACTGCTGTCACCAGGTCTTAGCACGTTCACTGGCGGCAACAAGTTGGGTAGGTGATTGGTTAGTACAAGAGGGGGATTCCTTTGAACTGATTGGTTTAAGCCACGAGGGGTGAAGGTGCTAAACTACATGGTTTCCCAACATGTTATCAACCACCATAAACTACTAGGGGGTCATCGGGCATCCCAGGTATTTTCACTGTCTCATGCTGATTGGTGGTTGCTAGGGGGTTGCTATGGATCCTCATCTAGCCTAACTGAGTCAAGGACACCTGGCGCCGCAGATCTCTCCTGTTATTTACAGACAAACAACTCAGCAGGGTGGGTGTGTGCTTAGGAGTGCTCAGTGGGTTATTCCAAGGACAAGTCTTGCACAGGCTTTGCTCTGAGGTAGAGGCTGGTTTGTCAAAAATGGAGCCACATCAGTTTCACAAGGGGACATCACCAGGGGAGGGGGAGAAAGGTGGTCAGATACAGGGTGGTGGGACATCATGAGGAGGGGGAGGGGAGGAAGGTGGTCAGATAAGGTGTGAGGGGACATCATGGGGAGGGGGAGGAAGATTGTCAGATATAGGGTGATAGGACATCACCCAGGGAGGGGGAGGGGAGGAAGGTGGTCAGATACAGGGTGATGGGACATCATCCGGGGAGGGGGAGGAAGGTGGTCAGATACGGGGTTGTGGGACATCACCCAGGAGGGGGAGGTTGAGGCATGAGATCCCGTATCTGGTGACCAGTATCAAGGGTGGCTCTGGCTACATTTGGGTTCACAGGGACCTGCTGGATGGCTGCAGGGCTTCCTGCACCTAAGTGAGGCAGGCAAGCAGAGACAGACAGCCACGTGATCAGAGGAGACTGATCCAGAAGGTGCGATTTCAGCTGAGGCCCAGAACAAAAGGAGCAGTGAAAAGCTAGGGATCCCGGGGTCTGAAATGCACACCAGGTGGACAGAGGATGGACACCAAGAGCGGGAGTTGGGGCTGTCCAGGAAGCACAGGAAGAGCCGAGGTGGCCGAACGGTACAGCACTGAAGAGAGCCCAGCGGCCTGGAAGGGCCGAGTGTGTACGGAGAAACCCGAGAGACAACGAGAAGAGCCGAGGGCGGCTGAAGTGCCGAGACTTGACGAAAAGAGCCGAGTGTCCTCGGAAGGGCCTAGTGTGTTCGGAGAAACCCGAGGGACAACGAGAAGAGCCGAGGGCGGCTGAAGTGCCGAGACTTGACGAAAAGAGCCGAGTGTCCTCGGAAGGGCCGAGTGTGTTCGGAGAAACCCGAGAGACAACCAGAAGAGCCGAGGGCGGCTGAAGTGCCGAGTCTTGATGAAGAGAGCTGAAGGGAGCCGAGTGACCTCGGAAGGGCCGAGTGTGTACAGAAAGGGCCGAGGGTCGACGGCAGAGCGGAAAAGGGGGACCAAAGAGCCGATGTTGGCAGGGAGTAGTCGAGGGCCAAAGAACGGGTTCAGGAGCTGCGCAGAGTGTCCAGGTCCTGAGCGGGCCGCAGGGGGCCACGCAGAGGGCCAGAGGCGGTGGACGGCCGGGGGCGGTCGGCAGGCGGGGAGGGGAGCACGACGGCGGGAGGTGATCTGGGTCCGGCGGGGAGTGGGGGCGGCGCAGGCTTGGAGGAGGGAGGCCCTGGAGGACGCTGGGGTCCGGACTGGCCGGGCGGGAAGCGGAGTCAGGGGCGGCCGGTAGGGCAGAGCCCAGAGCCAGCTAGAGCTTCGGGGGAGGTCCTGGGGCGGGGCAGTAGGGCGTGGTGGAGGCCGAGGGCGTGGGTCCACGCCTTCAGCCCGGACTTCAGAGGGTCGGCCCAGGTCAGGTGTAGCCTGAGAACAGCCAGAGGAATACCACTTCCACTTCTGTGGTCAGAGTGGGAAGAGGACACGTGGGAGCCTGTGTCCCTCAGGAAGCCTCCCTGCAGAAGTACCCAGCCCGACGCCCCTCAGAGACCTGATGGAGTCCAGGGCACAGAGCCTGAAGAGTCCTGGCAGGGATGGGGTCGTGAATGTACCCAGGACACTGCGTCCTCCCCCAGTCGGCACTCGGGACACACCGTCCTCCTCCAGTCTACACTGTGGACACAGTGTCCTCCTCCCGTCTACACTCGGGACACAGTGTCCTCCAGTCTGCACTCTGGACACAGTGTCCTCCTCTAGTCTACACTCGGGAGATAGATACAGTGTCCTCCTCCAGCCTACACTCGGAACACAGTGTCCTCCTCCAGCCTACACTGGAGACACAGTGTCCTCCTCCAGTCTACACTCGGACACAGTGTCCTCCTCCAGCCTACACTCGGACACAGTGTCCTCCTCCAGCCTACACTGGGGACACAGTGTCCTCCTCCAGTCTACACTGGGGACACAGTGTCCTCCTCCAGTCTACACTCGGAACACAGTGTCCTCCTCCAGCCTACACTCGGGACGCAATGTCCTCCTGCAGTATACACACCGGACCCCTTATCCTCCTCAGTGACCTTGGCTTCCCATGAGAGTGACCATGAGGAGTGCGTGTGTGCACACCCCAGACAGTAGACGAGGCACTTCCCTTGGAGGGCACCTGTCTTCAAGGTCGCCCGGTGGAGGAGGCCCCCGCCTCCAGCCCTGTCTGTGGGACTCTCCATTCAGAACTTAGACTTGCCCTAGCAACAAAGGTACCTGGCCCACAAACCCGGCAAAGACCCAATTCCCGTTTTCCCGGCCCATGTGGGAAGGACTCAGCCCTACTCAGGTCCTCAGCCCTGGGAAGGGCCCCTGTTGGCTCCCCAGGCCACCTGCCCCCTGTGCAGGTGTAATAGGTAAAGGATCTCAAGGTGAAGGGTCTCGGGATGAGCTCCTCCTGGACACGGGGCCCTCATGCAATGCCACTGTGCTCCCAAGAGAGAAAGAGGGGACACAGACACAGAGGAGGAGCCACATGGAGATGGAGGAAGAGACTGGAGTGAGGGGCCAGCAGCCAAGGCCACCTGGAGCCCAGGAGCTGGAGAGGCAGGAGGAGCCTCCCTGGAGCCTGTGGAGGGAGCTGGACACCATTGTAAGAGGCGAGTCCTGTCCACATCTTGACCCCAGAACCTGAGAGTGGGACCTTGTTTGGGAACAGGGTCTCTGCAGAGGTCGTTAGTGAAGGGTCCTGAGATGGGCTCCTCCTGGGTCAGGTGGCCCTCATGCAATGGCCATGTCCTTAAAACAGAAGAGGGGACAGCCTCAGAGGAGGAGCCACATGGAAGATGCATTTCCTTTTAAGGCCCCAGGTTGGTGGTCACTGGCTCCAGCAGGCCCTCTGCTGTGTGGGTCTCATGAAGGCAGATGGACCCTGCTGCAGCAGTCACCAGGAGCTGTGTGACACGGTCTGGACAAAAGACCGTGGAAGAGCTGGTGTCTTTGGGGTCCTGCCCGTTGCCACATGTGGGCATCCCACCTCGGGTGCTGCACAAGCCTCCTGTGCAGAGGGCCATGGGGACCCTCCCCTCACTGCTTCTGAATCTCATTTTTGATGTGAAGTCAGGGCTGATGCCTGGGGCCATTACCAAATAGACCAAAGGGCCCTGAACACACAGTGCCCACCCTGGGGGCTGCCCTCTACCTGATGATCTTGTGCTGCTTAGCCCCAGGCCCCTTGGCCAGACTGACTCAGGTGGGTCAGAGTTCAGCTCTGCAGCAGGTGGGAACCCTCAGTAGTGTAGCAGGACTGAGCAGGGACAGGGAGGGAGGGGTAGAGGGGGTGTGAGCAGGGAGAGGGGGTAGGGGTACAGGGGGTGTGAGCAGGGACAGGGAGGGAGGGGTACAGGGGCTGTGAGCAGGGAGGGGGAGGGAGGGGTACACGGACCTGTGAGCAGGGAGAGGGAGGGAGGGGTACAGGGGCTGTGAGCAGGGACAGGGAGGGAGGGGTACAGGGGCCTGTGAGCAGGGAGAGGGAGGGAGGGGTACAGGGGGTGTGAGCAGGGGGGGGGAGGGAGGGGTACAGGGGCCTGTGAGCAGGGAGAGGGAGGGAGGGGTACAGGGGGTGTGAGCGGGGGGGGGGGGGGGAGGGAGGGGTACAGGGGCCTGTGAGCAGGGAGAGGGAGGGAGGGGTACAGGGGGTGTGAGCAGGGGGGGGAGGGAGGGGTACAGGGGCCTGTGAGCAGGGAGAGGGAGGGAAGGGTACAGGGGGGTGTGAGCAGGGACAGGGAAGGAAGGGTATAGGGGGCCTGTGAGCAGGGAGAGGGAGGGAGGGGTACCGGGGCTGTGAGCCGAGAGAGGGAGGGAGGGAGGGGTACAGGGGGTGTGAGCAGGGACAGGGAGGGAGGGGTACAGGGGGCTGTGAGCAGGGAGAGGGAGGGAGGGGTACAGGGGGTGTGAACAGGAAAACGGAGGGAGGGTACAGGGGGGTGTGAGCAGGGAGAGGCAGGGAGGGGTACAGTGGCCTGTGAGCAGGGATGGGTGGGTGGGTGCCCCGAATCCCGCCACACGCAGATGACCTTCCATTGGGCACCCCCACCCCACAGCTGCCAAGGTCACCCCAGGTCTACAGGATGCAGGGTTCCAAGTCACTCCATATGAGAGACCCCTCTTTCCGCCAGAAGCTCTCCTAGGACTGTGGGGGTCATGCCTTTGGGGCAGGGTCTCCCAAAGACTCTCTTCTGGTTAGGGAGGTCCTTGCTGCCCAGGGCATGAGTTCTGTGGCCCGCTAATATCAGTGTCCACATCCACTGCCGGCCCTGGGAATGCAAAAGGCCCTCTGCCACCTGACGAGGTAGGGATGCGGAGAGGGAGATGACCTGGAGGGTCTTGGGGCCCAAGGAGTCAGCAGGGTGCTGAGAAGAGGGGCAGATGGAGAAGGGACAGAGGGGACAGGGAGACAAACTGGAGTGATGACGACCCAAGGCTAGGGCCTGGGGTCCTGAGGGGGGCGGGGGAGATGCAGGAAGGAGCTTCCCAGGACCCTGCAGATGACGGCCTGCCCTTCAGGACCCCAACCACAGAGATGTGGACCAGAGGCAGGAGGTGCTTTGAGCCCCGAGGGTGTAGGGCTGACGGTGGCCAGCAGGAGGCGCAGGCAGTCTTCTGAGCATCAGCGCCTCTGTCTGCCTTGAGGCAGGGACTGGATCCATCCCATGGTGACACACAGGGCAGGTGAGCAGGGATGTCCTGGTCCTGCGGCGCTGGACACACAGGGGCAGGTGGGCGGGGCTGTCCTGATCCTGCGGCGCTGGACACACAGGGGCAGGTGGGCGGGGCTGTCCTGGTCCTGCCATTGCTCACACACAGGGCAGGTGAGCAGTGCGGGGTGTAGGGCTGACGGCGGCCAGCAGGAGGCGCAGTCTTCCGAGCATCGGCGTCTCTGTCTCCCTTGAGGAAGGGACTGGGTCCATCCCATGGTGACACACAGGGCAGGTGAGCAGGGATGTCCTGATCCTGGTCCTGGTCCTGCGGCGCTGGACACACAGGGGCAGGTGGGCGGGGCTGTCCTGGTCCTGCCCACGCTGGACACACAGGGCAGGTGAGCAGGACTGTTCTGGTCCTGCCCGCGCTGGACACATAGGTCAGGTGGGCGGGGCTGTCCTGGACCTACCGGCGCTGGACACACAGGGCGGGTGAGCCGGGCAGTCTGATGAACAGGTGCTCGTGGAAGGTGACCGTGACACAGACTCAGGGCTGTGACGGGGGCAGCTGCAGGACACAGAGTCACTCAGGAGAGGCTCAGGTGGAGGTTGAGGCCGCAGCCTGGGGAACAAGTCAGCCTGTCACTCGTGGGAGAGTAAAGTGCTCCAGCGGGACCTGAGGCCCAGCCCGGGCTCTTGAGGGACATGGAGTACTGGGCGCAGGAGGAGGGAGGCTCAGGCCCTGGGCTACGGGATTTGGTGATGGAGGAGCACTGAGCCTCTCAGGGAGACTTCTGTCCCTAGGCAGACCCACAGCCTGAGTCCCACCTTGCCCTGTGCCTCTCCCAGGAAGCAGCCTAAGGCGAGGTGACCCGAGGCTCTGGCAGACCCAGGGTGCTTTCCTGTCTCACAGCCCCTGGGTGACAACCCCAGTCAGGAAGGAGTTGGGACAGGGGGTGCTCAGCTGAGCCCCAGAGGAGGCCACTCCTAGACAGGAGACATGATGGAGCAGAGCCACCACTCACAGACCCAAAGAGAGGAGGGCAGGGTCTCATGCTCAGGGACAGAGGGAGCCAGCTGACCCACCAGGGGGCAGAGGGCATGACCCCGGGGCCTAGGCCTGTGTCGGGGTCCAGCGAGTCACTCCAGCAGGTCTCCCACAGGGAGTCCCACCTGGTGGGCTCACCACAAGCACGCAGGTCATTGCAGCTCCCAAGGTGCCTCAGGGCCACCACGGCTTCTCTGGACAGCCAAGTGGGACGTGGGGCCAGCAGGCCGGGTCCAGCAAACTATCTCCAGCTGTCCCACAGGGAGGAAGGAGTGTCACCAGGAGGGTGAGAACTGGACACTGTCCATGTGACTGAGCCCTGCTCTGGTGGGGGAGCCCATCCCATGCCAGCAGGGTGGCAGAGGACATCAGAGGAGTCACTGCAGGGGACACAGGCTCACACTGACTAGGCACAAGGCTCCTGCTCTGGGGGAGCAGACGGGGAGAGGGTGGTGCCAGGGAGACCTGGTTGAAGAGGCTCCCAAACCCAGGGGTCTGCAGAGCTGAGCAGAGGGGAGGGGGGAAGGAGCCCCAGGGCCCAGGGAGCTGCAGAGCTGAGCAGAGGGGAGGGAGGGAGGAGCCTGGTGGACAGGACATCTGGAAGGCTGGGATGAGGGGCCAACTTTGGATGCAATTTCATGGCCCTGTTAGTGTCCTGCACTTGGAAACAAAGTGTCACAGGGGCTGAAACCATTTCCCCAGTCCGGTGGGATCTTCTCCCCCAGCCTTGGAGGGCAGAAGGCTGAGACCAGGGGTCACAGGGCTTAGCTCCCTCCCCAGGCTCCAGGGTAGGCTCCAGGCATGACTTGTCCAGCTACAGAGGGGACTTTACAGATGGCGGGAGTGCCAAGGTGGCCCTTCAGCACTTGGCCAGTGCAGGGGAACCCTGGGGCTGATGTAGGAAATGACCACAAACCAGCAGCTGAAAACCACAGGAACCTGTCCTCTGCCAGCCCTGGAGGGCAGAGGCCAAGACCAGGGGCCCCAGGCCCCTGCACAGGCTCCAGGTGGCCCTGGGCTGGTGGCCCCTCACTGCAGTCTCTGCCTCCGTCTCCACGTGGCTACTCCTCTGTGTCTGTGTCCCCTCCTCTGTCTCTAGTGAGGACACTGCCACGCATGAGGGCCCCCTGACCCAGGATGCTGTCATCTTGAGATCATTACCTAATTACATCTACAGAGACCCTATGTGCAAAAGAGGCCCTATCCCGAGGTCCCAGGTGCACTTGGGGTGCTATTCAGCCCACTGGGGTAGGACATGGGGAGCCATCCCAGGTGGGGAGGAGGAAGGCAGAGGCCTTAGCTCCTCTGCTTCTGTTTACAGATATTCTAGATACAGACATTTTAGATAAATATATTTTACTATAAATTTGCTTTCAAGAGAGAATACAACCTTCAAGTAATCTCTAGTTCTCAAAGTTATCATACAATTTTTTTAATTTTTAATTTTAGTTGTCGTTGGACACAATACTTCCATTTTTTAATGTTTTTAGGTGGTGCTGAGGATTGAACCCAGTGCACTGCACGTACTAGGGAAGCGTTCTACCGCTGAGCCACAACCCCAGCTCCTGTATAAACTTTTATACGATGACAAACAAATATAATTCTATCTTCAGAAATATTCAAGGGCTTTAACTATATTTTCATTGATATTTCGTCTTATCAAAGTACAAAAATTTGTTTAGATTCTAAGGTTTTCAAAAATTACTCCAAAGTATAACCAGGAAAAATTCTAAAAGGAAAAGATTCTTCAACCGAGAGGAAGCACACATTGGAGGTGCTAAGAAGAATCAAAAAATCATCTTTGGGAGAAACAAGGTCTTTATATTCCAGATTTTAATGATAAAAGTATTTACCTAAACCAGAAAATTTTTATATCATTATCTAGACAGATGATATAAAAAGTTAAAACAATTAAAAAGAGATTTATATGTACTGTACTGACTATCAAAATTTTACCTGATTAACTCAAGAATATTTCAGGCTATTTCCCTAATTTTACTATGCTAATGTGAGCTAACATTTTGTCCATATCTTGACATGATAAAAACCTATTAAAATGTTGTTTATTTCCTTTAAGGGAGGTCTTTATTGCCTGATCATTCTTACTGTCTAATGTGATAAAAAAATAAACAAAAAAAAGACAAATCCTGTAACAAGGCCTCTGACCCTGAGCTGGAGCCTCACTGAGACGGCTACATCTCTGAGATAAGTTACCAATCGGGCTCCGTGGTAAGAGCTGGCAGGGGAAGGAAGGGAGGGGAGAAGCAGCTCCCCCCTTCTCAGTCGCTGTCCTTGAAGGGTTAACTTGCCCAGAACAGTGAAAGACAAAGCTGCTTTTGTGTGAACTTCTGCAGACTGGGAACTTCTGAGCCCCTCCCCTTACATGCTGGGTATAGAGTTCTGAAACTACCTGAACTCGAAGTTCAGGGGGATTGATTGATTACACCAAAAGCTGTGCCCTCTGAACCTGGCTATAGCCAAAGAAAATCTGCTTCCTGTTTGGTGTCTTGCCTGGTCTGTGCCCTGCAGCACTTCCTTTCCAGACAAATGGAGCCACCTTTAGCCATGATTTCTAGCTTCACACCAACCTCAGTGGACAGTCCAAGAGTTAGTCCCATTACTCCTTTTTCTTGATATGTCTTCCCACTAACTCCTCTGCTTCTGTTTATTTCTACAAATTAACTACCACCTTTGCTTTCTCATCTACTTTGGGAATACTTTAAAGAACTCTTGGGACCTTGCCTGCATTTCACTGCTCATTGCTAGCTACTACCTAACACCTGCACCCCAGCCCTGCACTCCACCAGGCCAAGCGCTGCTGTAGCCAGGGGCCAGGTGGGCAGGGGTGAAGACTTGTGCAGCTGCAGAGGCTGGGAAATTCACTCATGAGCCCAACAGAAGCCCAGAAACAGCCCACTGCAGAGGTCTCTGGGAAGTGGTCTTTGAGACAGAGTGACTTAGCCAGAGGCTGCCCCATTTTCAGATCATGGTTTTTCAGAAAAGAAGTTAAGGCTGGATGCTGTAGCACACACCTGAAATCCCAGTATCTCTGGAGGGTGAGGCAGGAGGATCACAAGTTCAAGGTTAGTCTCAGCAATTTAGTTAGACCCTAAGCAACTTGGCAAGACCCTGCCTCAAAATAGAAACTGAACAGGGCTGGGTTGTGGCTCAGTTGTTAAGCACCTCTGAGTTCAACACCTGGTGGAAAAAAACAAAACAAAACAGTTGAATCTCAGCCCATGGTGACCACTGTCAAGGGGAGGAGCACTTACTTCAGATCTAACCCTCTGGTGATTCTGGGAAGGCAGGCTTCAGCCCCTGCCTTGGGGCATTGTAACTAATTCTAAATAATTCATTCTAGGTGATTCAGCTCTAGTCATGGATGCCCCTGGGAGCTGCAGGCTACACTTTCATTCAGAATTCCCAGGGATTCTTGACTGTGAAATCTGGTGTTCTGCCCACACACCCTAGCCACAGAGGACCTGAGAGCTGTGTGCCACAGGCTGGTCCAGGCACCTGGAGGACCCTGGCAGTGTCACCTGGTGTCCTGCCCACACAGCCCTTAGCACTGAGGACCATGGGGCTGTGTGCCATGTGCTGGCACCTGGAGGACCCTGGCAGTGTAGTCAGGTGTTTTGGCCTCGCAGGCCTCACCACAGAAGCCTACAGAGGCTGCAAGTACCACATACTCCAGGATTCTGGCCAGTGCAGTCCATTGCAGAAGTTTCTGTACGCTGCTACACGGGGGCCCCTAGAACAGCAGGCATCCAAGGGTAATGGGTAGCACAGTTTGTCATTTTGTCAGTACAGCCATCACTCCAGAGGTCCCTGCAAGCTGCAGGTCCCCGAGGGTGATGCATACTGCCGTCTGTCATTTGACCTATGCTGCCCTCACTGCAGAGGGCTCTGGTGATGGCAGGCCCTGAAGGATTCTAGGTAGGGCAGCCATCATAACCTCCGCAGCTCTCACCCCAGAGTCTCCTGGGAGCTGCTGGCTGCATTCTCACAAAGCACCCCGGGGACTCTGGGCAGTGCAGTCCAGCATTCTGCCGCTCAGCATCCACCAAGGCACCTGGAAGCTTTGGGCCATGTGCTTGCCCTGGTACACTGAGGATTCTGGGTAGCATATCCCGGCAACTGCCCGCCCAGCCAAGAATCCTCCACAAAGGCCTCTGGGATCTGCAGGCCACACAGTTGCCAGGAGCCCCCGTTATTCTGGGTAGAACTGGTGTGTCATGCAATTCTCACCAGAGGCTCCTGGGAACTGTGGGCCCCGAGGATTCTAGGCACTGCTGTCCAGCATTCTGCCCACAGGCCCCTCAGAGGCTCTGGTCCTGGTACCCCAAGTATTATGGATACTTTAGCCAAGAAACTGCCCACACAGCCATCACCACTGTGGGACTGGTCAGAGGGCCCACCTCACTGGAAACAGACTCACCCAGCAAACCCCAGCATCATCCTGTTTCTTCTAACAAGTTGTGGTCACGTAATGGAAAGAAGTCTTTAATACAGCCACAGTTGAAGATAATCATAATCCTTTAATATCTAATACCCAACTGATACACAGATTTCTCCAGCTATTTCAAATAAATTTTAGACAATGACAAATGAGGTTCTAACAGGAGCATGCAGTACACTGGATTAATACATCTGAAGTCCTCCTTTACTTGTGGTTAATTTACACTGTAAATCTTCAAGTCTCTGTTTTGCTTCTTCATTTGGTTTCATCTCAGAGTGCCTGGGATGGAGCACTCCACCCCTGGTCTATAACGCCACCACAAGGTTCTTCTTGTAACCGACACAAATGCAATATTTACACTTAATGTAACTTTGAATTTTAACACATCAACTTCTCATTCTTTCTCAAGTACTTAAACCTATAAGAAAATTCACTCATTAAAACATGAATAAAAGCAAGCAATGAGGTCCCCTCAGGCCCCAGTGGGACTCCAGGCGCTGGGCCTCCCTGCACCATCTTGAGTGGCCATCTGTATTTCTCCTGTGTCCTTGGATTTCTCCCCAAAATACACTCAGGCCACAAAACACACTGAAGTCACATAATGATGAGCAGCCAAACCCTCAGTGAGGAATACTGTTGTAAAAGAAGTTCTGCTGAAATATTACCTGGGAAAGCAAAGGACATGGCAGAACTTCTTCCTCAGCACACCAGGCAGTGCCCAGGAAGCTTCTTCCTCATGTTCTCCTCACCTGGACCTCGGTCATCCTGAATCCACAGTGGAGTCTCCATTGCCAAGGAGAAGGAAGCCCTGGACCTCACCACAGACATATCCCCCAGGCATCCCCAGGCCATGGTGTCTCTCCACGTGGGTCCCCAGGATAAGGAAGCCCTGGTCCCCACCTTAGACAGAGCCCCCAGGCATCCCCAGGTCATGATGTCTCCCCAAGAGGGTCCCCAGGGTGAGGAAGCCCTGGTCCCCACCTTAGACAGAGCCCCCAGGCATCCCCAGGTCATGATGTCTCCCCAAGAAGGTCCCCAGGGTAAGGAAGCCCTGGTCCCCACCTTAGACAGAGCCCCCAGGCATCCCCAGGTCATGATGTCTCCCCAAGAGGGTCCCCAGGGTAATGAACCTCTGCTGCTCACCTTAGGGCCCCCAGGCATCCCCAGATGTGGCATTTCCCATGTGGGTCCCCAGGAGAAGGAAACTTGCTATATGTAGGCAACACAGGAATTACTGGAATTTGAATTCTAAAAAAAATAGCTCTCCTGAAATACTGAAAGATTACTCTGACAACACATATACAAGTATGCATTCAGAGAACTTTGAACATGGTTGAAAGGAATGGAAAGAAACATAAATAAGTGCGGTGATTTTCCTTGCTCGGAATCAATTCAACCATTAATGTTGGGAAGATACTTCTTCTAATTTGATCTTTACATGCAGCAGAATCCCAATCCCAGCACCACTGAAGATACCTACAAATGCTGAGCTAGAAGATATGGCAAAGGAGTGATCAAAAATAGCTCAAAAGGGGGCTGGGAATGTGGCTCAGTGGCAGAGCACTTGCCTCGCACATGTGAAGCACTGGGTTGGATCCTCAGCACTACACAAAAATAAACAAACAAAATAAAGAGATTTTAAAAAATAGTTCAAGACTCTGCACATCTGGTTACAGCTCTTATCATAAAGCTTCAGTGATCCCAGAGTGTGACAGGGGGAAAGGCATTGGAAATAGACAAAAGGAACAGAAGAATGAGCTCAGAAAGACCCATGTAAAACCAGTCAAGTGTCCTCTCAAAGGGACAAAGGCCACTCGATGGAGAGAAAAAATCTGTAACCATGAATGGCTGCAGAACAGTTGGGAAAATAAAAATGAAATAAGTGAAACTCGAACGCAATCTTTATGGCTCACCCAAAAAGCTACTCAAAATAATCCATAAAGTCCAATTTTCAAGTGCAAAATTATAAAGTTTATGGAAAAAAATCTGCATAGCCTTGTGTCTTATAAATAGGAGGAATCAGACCCAGGAAAGACACCCTTTGGAGTCTGGAGCTCTGCTGCCAAACCCAGGAAACTAGAGCGGCTGCAGGGAGACCATCCTGGGGAATGTGGCCGACACCTCAATTCCAGAGCTCTGCACTTCAGAGTCTGAGGCCACAAGTCTCTGTGTGTCTAAGCTACCCAGTTGGTAGCACTTTGCTAGGCAGCCCTAGGAGAATGACACAGGCACATTCGGCTTCACCCTCTGCAGATACCTGTCTCCCCAAGGTCACCCCACATAGGGAGGGGGCAGGAGCAGGGCACCTCACAGGCCCTCACCACTGCCAGGTGGTCACTTCCCACACTGACTGTCTGGGCACTCTGGCCTCAGCTTTCAACCTCCTGGGGCCAGTGGAGGATGAGGACTAGGAGCGGTAAGAGGTCAGCCTTCCTGGGACTGGACACTGAGCCTCCACCTTGCTGTTCCTGGGCCCCAGAAAGCACAGAACTAGACCAATCCCACCCCTTACATGGCCTTCACCCCACCTCTCAGCCATCCACAGCTTGTAACAGCAAAGATGTCCCTTTTAATCTCAGGAGGCAAAGGAAAGGACGTTCCACCTGGTCAAGGCATCTCACCTGTGTCCACTGGGCCCAAGCTGGCCCTTTAAAGAGGTGAGGGAAGAACAGCCTGGGGGTCAAACAAGACAGAAAGGGGAGAGGGGAATGGGGGGGGCTGGTTGTCAGGACGCTGAGGGTGGATATGTCTCCCCACAGAGGCCGAGTGCAGGTGCTGAAGAGGGACCCCCTGCCTCCATCCAGGGCCTCTGATAATTGCACAGGCACCCTTTCTCAGGAGGCCCAGTCCCAGCCAAGGGGCAGCTCCAGGGACTTAGTCCATTTTCCCAAAATGGGCACGACACAGCTTGCTGAGTCAGGATTCTGACTTTCAGGACTAGCACACTGCCTGTTCAGCACTGGAGGAGCAAAAGGCCCTTCACAGCCCAGGCCTCCAACTGTGCCTCCCTTACAGGCACCTCCTTTGTGGGACACCAGGCCCTGCTGGCCGCAGAAAAGGCCACAGGCCAACACAGGGATGGCTAGGGACTCTGCGTGTTTCCTGGGGGGCTGAGGACGGGCACTCCTCATAGCAGCCAAAGGCAGAGCAGTCACTGCCTCTGCCCTCTAGAGTCTGGGGTGGGGGGGCTTCCTGGTGGGGCATGCATGAGCCCAGTCCTCCTGAGGCAGGTAGGAAGATGGTGTTCCCCCAAGTCCACACACCCTGCTGGAAGCAAATCCTCTGAGCTCAGGGACTCAGCATAGTTTGTGCCTCATGTGCAACACCCCCACCTCCACCTCGTCCCTCAAAACAACTGCCTGAGGAAAGCTCAAGGCTTCCAAGAAAACTTACTCTGTCCTGGCCAACACCTGGCGACAGGCCCCAACCTCCCTTTCTCCGGTCATTTAATAGAAAGGAATTGCAATTGACAACATGCACCTCTTGCAACTCAGAGGGGCTCAGAGCCTGAGGGCCATTACCTCGAAATACAGTCATCCAGCAGGACAGGTTCTCTCTCCCAGTCTCTGGGGGAAGACAGAATTCTTAGACAACTGCCACCAACACAGCTGGCCTAACTGCATTCACAACGACTGACTCCACTTCTTACTTCACCGAGTCCCAAGCTGAACTCTTCCCTCCTTCCCCCTTTATTATGCCCAAATTACCTCTGTGCAGACCATAATGGAACTCGGCTCTTTCCTCCACCTTCAGTAGCTACCTAGTGAGATCTGACCCACTGCTACATCTGATGTCCAGTTGTGCCCATCGGTGACATCACAGACGTGGACATCATCTGATGTCCACCTGTACCCATCGGTGACATCACAGACGTGGACATCATCTGATGTCCAGTTGTACCCATCGGTGACATCACAGACGTGGACATCATCTGATGTCCAGTTGTACCCATCGGTGACATCACAGACGTGGACATCATCTGATGTCCAGTTGTACCCATCGGTGACATCACAGACGTGGACACCATCTGATGTCCAGTTGTACCCATCGGTGACATCACAGACGTGGACATCATCTGATGTCCAGTTGTGCCCATCGGTGACATCACTGCAGTGGACGTTCAGGAGAAAGCGTCAAAGAGACCACCTTCCTAAGCGCCATCCTCTGCACTCAGCCCCTCCAAGCACAGCTGCAGCCCGTGGAGCAGGCAGAGAAATGAACACGCCGGTGTCAGTCAGCCCTGGGTGGCCACCTGCAGCTAGCCAGCACTCCACACAGCACACAGGACTCCTCACCTCTGTGCCCAACTGTGGGAGGCCACAGAGGCCTCTGGGAAGGCGGGCCCCAGGCATTCTGGGCATTGCAGTCCAGCATCGTGCCCACGCAACCCTCACCATGATGGCCCCTGGAAGCCAAGGCCCCTGGGCACTGTAGTCCAGCGTTCTCCCCAGGCACCCTCACCATGATGACCCTGGAGCATTCTGGGTATTGCAGTCCAGCATCCAGCCCCGGAAGTCCTCACCATGATGGCCCCTGGAAGCCAAGGGCCTCTGGGCACTATAATCCAGCGTTCTCCCCAGGCACCCTCAACATGATGGTCTCTGGAGCATTCTGGGTACTGCAGTCCAGCATCCTGCCCACGTAACCCTCACGGTGATGCCCCTTCCTGGAAGCCGCGGCCCCAATCATTCTGGGTAGTGTAGTCCAGAGGTCAGTTCATGCAACCATTAGGGTGTTGGCCCTCCCCGGAAGCCGAGGGCCATTCGCATTCTGGGTAGTGTAGTCCAGAGGTCTGCCCACGCAGCTCTCACCGAGATGGGCCCCCTCCCCCGCCAAGCAGCCGGCCCCCAGGGATTCTGGGTAGTGTGCTTTGGCGCTCTGTGGTGTCACTGCAGATACCCTGGGCAGCTGCGGGCCGGGAGGATTCTGGATATTGTAGTCAAGTGTTCTCCTATTCAGCCCCCAATACAGAGGATCTGTCCACCCCTCAGCTGTGTCCATAACAATCCTCCTGGTGCCTCCTGGCGTACACTAAGGGGAGCTGCACCCCACTAATGGGACACCAGGTGGGACCTACTGGGAGTTCCGTACTATGCCCAAATTACCTCTGTGCAGACCATAATGGAACTCGGCTATTTCCTCCACCTTCAGTAGCTACCTAGTGAGATCTGACCCACTGCTACATCTGATGTCCAGTTGTGCCCATCGGTGACATCACAGATGTGGACATCGTCTCATGTCCAGTTGTACCCATCGGTGACATCACTGCAGTGGACGTTCAGGAGAAAGCGTCAAAGAGACCACCTTCCTAAGCGCCATCCTCTGCACTCAGCCCCACCAAGCACAGCTGAAGCCCGTGGAGCAGGCAGAGGAATGAACACTCCGGTCCCAGTCAGCCCTGCGTGGCCACCTGCAGCTGGCCAGCACTCCACACAGCACACAGGACTCTTCACCTCTGTGCCCAACTGTGGGAGGCCGCAGAGGCCTCTGGGGAGGCGGGCCCCAGGCATTCTGGGCAGTGCAGTCCAGCATCCTGCACACGCAACCCTCACCATGATGGCCCCTGGAGCATTCTGGGTATTGTAGTCCAGCATCCAGCCCAGGAAGCCCTCACCATGATGACCCTGGAGCATTCTGGGTATTGCAGTCCAGCATCCAGCCCCGGAAGCCCTCACCATGATGGTCCCTGGAAGCCAAGGGCCTCTGGGCACTATAATCCAGCGTTCTCCCCAGGCACCCTCAACATGATGGTCTCTGGAGCATTCTGGGTATTGCAGTCCAGCATCCTGCCCACGTAACCCTCTCGGTGATGCCCCTTCCCGGAAGCCACGGCCCCGATCATTCTGGGTAGTATAGTCCAGAGGTCCGCCCACGCAACTCTCACCGTGATGCCCCCCCTCCTCCTGGAATCCCAGGGTCATTAGCTTTCTGGGTAGTGTAGTCCAGAGGTAGGCCCATGCAACCCTCACCGTGATGCCCCCCCCCCCCCCAAGCCGAGGGTCATTAGCATTCTGGGTAGTGTAGTCTAGAGGTCTGCCCACGCAACCCTCAGCCTGATGCCCCCGTCCTGGAAGCCGCGTCCCCGATCATTCTGGGTAGTGTAGTCCAGAGGTCGACCGCCCCACCCCGCTCCCCGCAACCCGCACCATGATGCACCCCATCCTGGAAGCTGAGGGTCATTAGCATTCTGGGTAGTGTAGTCCAGAGGTAGGTCTATGCAAACTCCCCCCCCCCACCGTGATGCCCCTCCCTGGAAGCCGCAGCCCGAGCATTCTGGGTAGTGTAGTCCCCAGATCGGCTCAAGCAACCATTAAGGTGATGTCCCTCCCCGGAAGCCGAGGACCCTGAGCATTCAGGGTAGTGTAGTCCAGAGGTCAGCTCATGCAACCATTAGGGTGTTGGCCCTCCCCGGAAGCCGAGGGCCATTTGCATACTGGGTAGTGTAGTCCAGAGATTGGCCCATGCCACCCCCACCGTGATGCCCCTCCCCGTAAGCCTCGGCCAGATCATTCTGGGTAGTGTAGTCCAGAGGTCTGCCCATGCAACCCTCACCGTGATTGCCCCACGTCCAGGAAGCCGAGGTCCCTGAGCATTCTTGGTAGTGTAGTCCAGAGGTCTGCACACGCAACCCTTATGGTGATATCCCCTTCCCGGAAGTCGAGGTCCCCATGCTTTCTAATGGGACACCAGGTGGGACCTTCTGGGAGTTCCGTAAAAATTGGTCACACAGGTGGGCCCTCAGGTGCTGGGCAGGGGGCAGGAGCCATGATGTCTCGAGGGGCCTGTGATGAGGGGGGATGACCCCTGGCCTTGCCATCCTAGCCCAAGGTCATCATGCATTCCAGGATGGCTGCTACCAGGCAGGACAGAAGCTTCAGGCCAAGAATGTTGACATCCCAGTGACACCTGTGTTCCTTGGAGATAAGGGGGACAGGCCTGGACCCTCAGGGCTCCTGCCCCCTCGTCTGCCTGGGGGCTAAGCTCTGAGGGGACCAACAACCCAGGCATATAGAGGGGAACCTGGGGTCTGGGAGATCAAGGCCACTGGCCTGAGCTCAGAGGGACTGGGGAGGGGAGAGCGGGGGGCCCCAGTGGAGGCAATGGGGGGACAGTGGTCCCTGTGGTTTAGGTACTTGTCATCTCATTGCTCTGGCTAGCAATCCCACCCAGCCTGCACCCAGCCTGCCTCCTGGGCAGTGGGCGGTGTTTTCTCATCTCAGCTGGTTGGACAGAGGGCTGGCTCCTGTGTGCACAGGCCCTCAGGGGCTCCCCACGACTGCTCCTCTCATGTCCCCTGGGAGAGTGGGTGGTGGGACATGGGATCAGATATTGGGGTGAGCAGATGCCACCTGGGGACGGGGGAGGGGAGGAAGCTGATCAATAACGGGGTGATGGGACATTATCGGGGAACGAGTGGTCAGATATAGGGTGGTGGGACATCACCGAGTGTGTACGGAGAAACCCGAGAGACAAGGCGAAGAGCCGAGGGCGGTTGAAGTGCGGAGACTTTACGAAGAGAGCCGAGTGTGTACGGAGAAACCCGAGAGAACGCGAAGAGCCGAGGGCGGCTGAAGTGCAGAGACTTCACGAAGAGAGCCGAGTGTGTACGGAGAAACCCGAGAGACAAGGCGAAGAGCCGAGGGCGGCTGAAGTGCGGAGACTTTACGAAGAGAGCCGAGTGTGTACGGAGAAACCCGAGAGACAAGGCGAAGAGCCGAGGGCGGCTGAAGTGCGGAGACTTTACGAAGAGAGCCGAGTGTGTACGGAGAAACCCGAGAGAACGCGAAGAGCCGAGGGCGGCTGAAGTGCAGAGACTTCACGAAGAGAGCCGAGTGTGTACGGAGAAACCCGAGAGAACGCGAAGAGCCGAGGGCGGCTGAAGTGCGGAGACTTCACGAAGAGAGCCGAGTGTGTACGGAGAAACCCGAGAGAACGCGAAGAGCCGAGGGCGGCTGAAGTGCAGAGACTTCACGAAGAGAGCCGAGTGTGTACGGAGAAACCCGAGAGAACGCGAAGAGTCGAGGGCGGCTGAGGTGCGGAGACTTCACGAAGAGAGCCGAGTGTGTACGGAGAAACCCGAGAGAACGCGAAGAGCCGAGGGAGATGGAAGTTCCGAGTATGTACGGAGAAACCCGAGTGTGTACGGAAAGGGCCGAGGGTCGAGGGCAGAGTGGAAAAGGGGGACCCAAAGAGCCGATGTTGGCAGAGAGTAGTCGAGGGCCAAAGAACCGGTTCAGGGGCGGCACAAAGTGTCCAGGTCCTGAGCGGGGACCTCCTAGGGTCGGCCCAGGTCAGGTGTAGCCTGAGAACAGCCAGAGGAATACCACTTCCACTTCTGTGGTCAGAGTGGGAAGAGGACACGTGGGAGCCTGTGTCCCTCAGGGAGTCTCCCTGCAGAAGTACCCAGCCCGACGCCCCTCAGAGACCTGATGGAGTCCAGGGCACAGAGCCTGAAGAGTCCTGGCAGGGATGGGGTCGTGAATGTACCCAGGACACTGCGTCTTCCCCCAGTCGGCACTTGGGACACACCGTCCTCCTCCAGTCTACACTGTGGACACAGCGTCCTCCTCCCGTCTACACTAGGGACACAGTGTCCTTCTCCAGTCTACACTCGGAACACAGTGTCCTCCTCTAGTCTACACTAGGGACACAGTGTCCTCCTCCTGTCTACACTCGGGACACAGTGTCCTCCTCCCGTCTACACTAGGGACACAGTGTCCTCCTCCAGCCTACACTCAGACACAGTGTCCTCCTCCTGTCTACACTGGGGACACAGTGTCCTCCTCCAGCCTACACTCGGGACACAGTGTCCTCCTCCTGTCTACACTGGGGACACAGTGTCCTCCTCTAGCCTACACTCGGGACACAGTGTCCTCCTCCTGTCTACACTGGGGACACAGTGTCCTCCTCCTGTCTACACTGGGGACACAGTGTCCTCCTCCAGCCTACACTGGGGACACAGTGTCCTCCTCCAGCCCACACTCTGGACACAGTGTCCTCCTGCAGTATACACACCGGACCCCTTATCCTCCTCAGTGACCTTGGCTTCCCATGAGAGTGACCATGAGGAGCACTTGTGTGCACACCCCAGACAGTAGACGAGGCACTTCCCTTGGAGGGCACCTGTCTTCAAGGTCGCCCGATGGAGGAGGCCCCCACCTCCAGCCCTGTCTGTGGGACTCTCCATTCAGAACTTAGACTTGCCCTAGCAACAAAGGTACCTGGCCCACAAACCCAGCAAAGACCCAATTCCCGTTTTCCCGGCCCACGCGGGAAGGACTCAGCCCTGGGAAGGGCCCCTGTTGGCTCCCCAGGCCACCTGCCCCCTGCTGGAGCCGCCCTGTTTGGCAGTCCAGGCACCTGCCTGTGCTCCTGCTTTGTCTTGCTGGGCTGTGATTATCTGTTAGGAGACCTTCTCCACAGGGAAATGCCAGAGGAAGCAGCTGCCCAGGGCCTGGGCTCTGCACCGCCCTCTTCCTGGGCAAAGGGCAGCTGAATTTTTCCAAGGCAACTTCACCTTTAGACAGAGTGGGCTCTGGATCCCCCCAACCAGGAGGGGCTTTCTGTACCATTGGTCTCCAAGGCCCCCTCCTGTCCCCACTGCTGTCTATACCAGGGTACTGACCTTGGCCATCTCCCGAGGTGACGTTGTAGGCATGGATGGGCCCCAAAAGGAACCTCCCCCAGGACTGTGAGCTGTCTGCTGCTGGAGAAAGAGTCTGCGCAGGTGTAATAGGTAAAGGATCTCGGGATGAGCTCCTCCTGGACACGGGGCCCTCATGCAATGCCACTGTGCTCCCAAGAGAGAAAGAGGGGACACAGACACAGAGGAGGAGCCACATGGAGATGGAGGAAGAGACTGGAGTGAGGGGCCAGCAGCCAAGGCCACCTGGAGCCCAGGAGCTGGAGAGGCAGGAGGAGCCTCCCTGGAGCCTGTGGAGGGGGCTGGACACCATTGAAACAGGCGGGTCCTGTCCACATCTTGACCCCAGAACCTGTGAGTGGGACCTGGTGTGGAAACAGGGTCTCTGCAGAGGTAGTTAGTAAAGGGTCCTGAGATGGGCTCCTCCTGGGTCAGGTGGCCCTCATGCAATGGCCGTGTCCTTAAAACAGAAGAGGGGACAGCCTCAGAGGAGGAGCCACGTGGAAGATGCATTTCCACTTGAGGCCCCAGGTTGGTGGTCACTGGCTCCAGCAGGCCCTCTGCTGTGTGGGTATCATGAAGGCAGAGGGACCCTGCTGCAGCGGTCACCAGGAGCTGTGTGACACTGTCTGCACAAAAGACCGTGGAAGAGCTGGTGTCTTTGGACAGACTGACTCAGGTGGGTCAGAGTTCAGCTCTGCAGCAGGTGGGGACCCTCAGTAGAGTAACAGGACTGAACAGGGAGTGGGAGGGTGGGGTACAGGGGCTGTGAGCAGGGACAGGGAGGGAGGGTGACAGGAGTAAAACATCAGGAATGAAGGGTCAGCATGGATCAGCAGAGAAACTTGTTTGGACTTGTTTGGACTTTGCAGTAACTCAGTGACTTTTTAGTGCTGGTCACAAGATGACCAGAGAGTGTGTCTATGTTAGATAAGTGGATGATGTAACCTTTTTGAGTGTGGATGATGTAACCTTCTAAGTTGTGGTCATAGGATAATAAAGTAGTCAGGCAGTATGCTTATGTTAGATAAGTTAGGTATGAACAACTTGTAAAGTATATAAGCGCGGGGGAAACTCCATGTAATTGCTCACAACTAACTCTCGTCGCCTGAGAGTAAGATCGTGCAGTTGTGTGCCAGCCACCTCGTGTATTGCTTTGTGTGGTGTGCGAATAAACCAGCATTTCAAAAGGCAATCGAGTTCGTGCTTGGTGTTCGCGTACGTCGCGGTCCGGGGTCCAGTGCAGATATCCGGAAGGGAACTCCTGGTAACCAGACAAGGCTGAGAAGCTGCTCGTGACAGAGGGGTACAGGGGCTATGAGCAGGGACAGGGAGGGAGGGGTACAGGGGCTGTGAGCAGGGATAGGTGGGTGGGTGCCCCGAATCCCTCTACAAGCAGATGACCTTCTACTGGGCACCCCCACCCCACAGCTGCTAGGGTCAGGGAAGGTCTACAGGATGCAGGGTTCCAAGTCTCTCCAAATGGGAGCTCCCCCTTTTCCCCAGAAGCTCTCCTGGGACTGTGGGGGTCATGCCTTTGGGGCAGGGTCTCCCAAAGACTCTCTTCTGGTTAGGGAGGTCCTTGCTGCGCAGGGCATGAGTTCTGTGGCCCGCTAATGTCAGTGCCACATCCACTGCCGGCCCTAGGAATGCCAAAGGCCCTCTGCCACCTGACGAGGTAGGGATGCGGAGAGGGAGATGACCTGGAGGGTCTTGGGGCCCAAGGAGTCAGCAGGGTGCTGAGAAGAGGGGCAGATGGAGAAGGGACAGAGGGGACAGGGAGACAAACTGGAGTGATGACGACCCAAGGCTAGGGCCTGGGGTCCTGAGGGGGGGTGGAGATGCAGGAAGGAGTTTCCCAGGACCCTGCAGATGACGGCCTGCCCTTCAGGACCCCAGCCCCAGAGATGTGGACCAGAGGCAGGAGGTGCTTTGAGCCCCGAGGGTGTAAGGCTGACGGCGACCAGCAGGTGGCGCAGGCAGTCTTCTGAGCTTCTGCGCCGCTGTCTGCCTTGAGGCAGGGAGTGTGTCCATCCCATGATCACACACACAGGGCAGGTGAGCAGGGATGTCCTGGTCCTGCCCACGGTGGACACACAGGGCAGGTGAGCAGGGCTGTCCTGGTCCTGCCGGCACTGGACACACCGGGCAGTCTGATGAACAGGTGATCGTGGAAGGTGACCGTGACACAGACTCAGGGCTGTGACGGGGGCAGCTGCAGGACCCAGTCACTCAGGAGAGGCTCAGGTGGAGGCTCAGGCCACAGCCTGGGGAACAAGTCAGCCAGTCACTCGTGGGAGAGTAAAGTGCTCCAGCGGGACCCTGAGGCCCAGCCAGGGCTCTTGAGGGACATGGAGTACTGGGCGCAGGAGGAGGGAGGCTCAGGCCCTGGGCTACGGGATTTGGTGATGGAGGAGCACTGAGCCTCTCAGGGAGACTTCTGTCCCCAGGCAGACCCACAGCCTGAGCCCCACCTTGCCCTGTGCCTCTCCCAGGAAGCAGCCTAAGGCGAGGTGACCCGAGGCTCTGGCAGACCCAGGGTGCTTTCCTGTCACACAGCCCCTGGGCGACAACCACAGTCAGGAAGGAGTTGGGACAGGGGGTGCTCAGCTGAGCCCCAGAGGAGGCCACTCCTAGACAGGAGACATGATGGAGCAGAGCCACCACTCACAGACCCAAAGAGAGGAGGGCAGGGTCTCATGCTCAGGGACAGAGGGAGCCAGCTGACCCACCAGGGGGCAGGGGGCGTGACCCCGGGGCCTAGGCCTGTGTCGGGGTCCAGCGAGTCACTCCAGCAGGTCTCCCACAGGGAGTCCCACCTGGTGGGCTCCCCACAAGCACGCAGGTCACTGCAGCTCCCAAGGTGCCTCAGGGCCACCACGGCTTCTCTGGACAGCCAAGTGGGACGTGGGGCCAGCAGGCCGAGTCCAGCAAACTATCTCCAGCTGTCCCACAGGGAGGAAGGAGTGTCACCAGGAGGGTGAGAACTGGACACTGTCCATGTGACTGAGCCCTGCTCTGGTGGGGGAGCCCACCCCACGCCTGCAGGGTGGCAGCAGGACATCAGAGGAGTCACTGCAGGGGACACAGGCTCACACTGACTAGGCACAAGGCTCCTGCTCTGGGGGAGCAGATGGGGAGAGGGTGGTGCCAGGGAGACCTGGTTGAAGAGGCTCCCAAACCCAGGGATCCGAAGAGCTGAGCAGAGGAGAGGGGGTGAGGAGCCCCAGGGCCAGGGAGCTGCAGAGCTGAACAGGAAGGAGCCCCAGGGAGCTGCAGAGCTGAGGGTGGGGGGAGCCCCAGGGCCCAGGGAGCTGCAGAGCTGAGAAGAGGGGAGGCAGGAAGGAGCCCCAGGGAGCTGCAGAGCTGAGCAGGGGGGAGCCCCAGGGAGCTGCAGAGCTGAGCAGGAAGGAGACCTGGGGCCCAGGGAGCTGCAAAACTGACCAGGGGGAGGCAGGAAGGAGCCCCAGGGCCCAGGGAGCTGCAGAGCTGAGCAGGGGGGAGGGAGGGAGGAGCCTGGTGGACAGGACATCTGGAAGGCAGAGATGAGGGGCCAACTTTGGATGCAATTTCATGGCCCTGTTAGTGTCCTGCACTTGGAAACAAAGTGTCACAGGGGCTGAAACCATTTCCCCAGTCCGGTGGGATCTTCTCCCCCAGCCTTGGAGGGCAGAAGGCTGAGACCAGGGGTCACAGGGCTTAGCTATCTCCCCAGGCTCCAGGGTAGGCTCCAGGCATGACTTGTCCAGCTACAGAGGGGACTTTACAGATGGCGGGAGTGCCAAGGTGGCCCTTCAGCACTTGGCCAGTGCAGGGGAACCCTGGGGCTGATGTAGGAAATGACCACACACCAGCAGCTGAAAACCACAGGAACCTGTCCTCTGCCAGCCCTGGAGGGCAGAGGCCAAGACCAGGGGCCCCAGGCTGAGAGCCCTGCCCAGGCTCCAGGTGGCCCTGGGCTGGTGGCCCCTCACTGCAGTCTCTGCCTCCGTCTCCACGTGGCTACTCCTCTGTGCCTGTGTCCCCTCCTCTGTCTCTAGTGAGGACACTGCCATTGCATGAGGGCCCCCTGACCCAGGATGGTGTCATCTTGAGATCATTACCTAATTACATCTGCAGAGACCTACATGCCAAAGAAGCCCTATCCCGAGGTCCCAGGTGCACTTGGGGTGCTAGTCACCCCACTGGGGTAGGACATGGGGAGGCATACCAGGTGGGGAGGAGGAAGGCAGGTGATTGTCAGGAGGAGGAAGGCAGGGGAGCAGGGGTGAGTGGGCCAGCCCATGTGGGATGCCTGATAGACTTCCAAGCAGGGTGCTGGGCACGGAGTCCCGTCTGGGAGCCCGTGTGTGCTCATCTACAAACAGGGGAGTCGTGGGCAGGTCGGAGGGTGTAAGTCATGAGACAGATGAGATCATCCGCCCCAGGTGCAGAAGGAAGCTGCCCCGGGACTCCAGGCAGGGCCTGGGAACGGGCCAGCGTTTGGCAGGTGGAGGACGAGCACTCTGGAGGTAGGACAGCCGGACCACCAGGGAGCGGGGAAGGGTGGGTGCCTGGTGTCCTGTTGTGGGGTCACAGGGGCATGACAACTGGTTTGGTGCCAGGGCCCCTGGAATGTGGGAGCAAAGGGCGTGTGGGGCTCTGTGCCCTCACAGTGTGTCTCAGGGAGAGCTAGGTCCTCTTGCATGGAGGCCACCACCCTGCCTGCCCAGCCAAGGGACTGCCTGCCACCTTTGGTTTCTGTCTCCAGCCCACTGTACCCTCCCACCAAGCCAAGGCAGCATTGTGTCCTGATGCCCAAGATGTCCTGAGGTCTGACGCTGTCCGGCCACTGCCTGTCCTCGGCTTGAGAGTAGAGAGGAGAGCCATCGGGATGGATCAGGGGCCACCTCAGCCATCTTGACCTCAGGGTCCCACATGGCTCCCTAAATATGTCCCCTTAGCTTTGAAGAGTTGCACGTCACTGGTGGTCCTGGGAGGTGTCTGCTCCCACAAGAGCCCCGCAGAGTAGGTGTGTGTCCTGCCCACATGTGGCCACAGAGTGAGTGGACACACCCATGCTGGGGTCGGCTCCAGGGGCCACTGCAGGCTGCCCAGGAGGGGGCCTGGCCTGTCTTCAAACCCTGAGGGCCATCCAGGAGGACCAGAGGGCCCCTCCCAACCTGGGTGAGAGCCAGGGCTACACACTGACCTCACCTTGAGCAGGAGCCTTCGGGGTGAGGGGGCGCCCCCTGGCTGCAGCCAGTGCTCCCAAGAGCCCCAGCACCTTTCATGGAGTGGGAGCTCCAGGTCCAGCTCTCCATCCATTTTCCTTTAGACCCCTCCACCCAGGCGGTGGCCTCTCCTGGGCTGTGGGAGCAGGAACCAACCCCCGGCACCCAACTTGGTGGTCTCCCAGACAGGCGCCTGCAGTCCAGGGCCCTAAGGAGCTCTGGAACCAGGGTTGGGGTGAGGACGCTGCGGAGCGCTGGCTGGAACCCAGGCAGAGGAGGTTCCCAAGGGAGTCCTTCACCCACAAGGCCGGTTCTAGCCCATGGGGAGGGGACCGTGGGGCCTGGGGTCCTCGGGTTCCGGGGCTGCAGCCTGGGGAGTGGAGGAGCTGGGCTCACTTAGCGGCATGGAGACGTGGGTGCGGGGACTCCACCTCCACCAAGCCAGCACCTCTCCTTTCGGGGACGAGGGACGACATTCCTGTGCCAAGCCCTGCTCCACAGCGGGAGGAACCCTTGGTGTGGGCCTGCAAGAGGGCAGCACCTCCCGCGAAAATCCTCTCCTTGCGGAGTGCCCCGGCAATCCTGCTGGAAGAAAGCGGTCCCTCTGCGCCTGCCCAGCGCCCCGTGTCCCTGCGCAGGACTCCCCGTGCCTCCCCTGTGCCTGCCCAGGGCTCCCCGTGCCTCCCCTGCGTCCCTCTGCGCCTGCCCAGGGTCCCGTGTGCCTGCCAAGGGCTCCCCGTGACTCCCCTGCGCCCTCTCTGCGCCTGCCCAGTGTGCCGTGTGCCTGCCCAGGGACCCACCTACCTCCCCTGCGTCCCTCTGCGCCTGCCCAGCGCCCCGTGTCCCTGCGCAGGACTCCCCGTGCCTCCCCTGTGCCTGCCCAGGGCTCCCCGTGCCTCCCCTGCGTCCCTCTGCGCCTGCCCAGGGTCCCGTGTGCCTGCCCAGGGCTCCCCGTGCCTCCCCTGCGTCCCTCTGCGCCTGCCCAGCGCCCCGTGTGCTTGCCCAGGGCTCCCCGTGCCTCCCCTGCGCCCCCTCTGCGCCTGCCCGGCCAAGCCTGTGCTCCCTATGAGCCTGCCTGGGTGAGCCCCGTGGACCCCCAGTTGCAAGCGGGCGCTCTTCTGCAGTAGGAGAGGAGCACAGTGTCCCGCTGCCCAGGGCAGCGCCTGTGCGAGGGGAGAACCCAGGAGGGCTGAGGAGGCGCGTGGTGGGCCCTAAGGGGAAGTCTCAGGGATGCCTGGCGGGGCGCTGGCCGCGACCTCGGGGGTCTCTACGGAAGCGAGGTCCCAGGGGCTGCTGCTTCTCCCACTCTAATGCAGAGTGCACGGGCGACTCCTGCAACTGCTACCTTGGCTCTGCAGGACAAAGCAGTGGACTTGCCACTGCCTCGGGCTCTGTCGATTTGGCGATGCACAGAGGGAGGGACCGGGGAGGGGAGGGCGGAAGGGAGTTGCCGCCCCCACTCAGTGGAGCCTTCAGCTGGCTGAGGCCAGAGTGCGGTGGAGTCCCAAGAGCTGAGCGAGCAGGACAGGACCAGGGCTGAGGAGCACGTGAGCCGCCCCAGTATGGGAGCCCTGGGCTGCTGGGCCTCCTGGTGCCGTCCAGGAAGGGCCCTGTGAACTGAGTCCCACGGAGCGCAGGGGTCTCACAGCAGCCCAATTAACAGGAGCATTGTGAAGTGAGCCCTTCTGGGGCAGAGGTCTCCTGGGCGGACAGGGCAGGGTGTGTGCTCCGGAGGCAGCCACCTGCAGATGGCACCCCACCCCAGCCTCTGAGCCGGGCCCACCTGGACAGTGGCTCAGCTTAGCAGCCACTGCTTCCCAGGCTGTAGCTGGGGTCCTGGAAGGTGGGGGAGGTGGGCACACTGTGCCACCAGAAGGAAAGGGGGGCTCTTGGAACCTTGCCAGGGGGTGCCTCTTCAAGTGACAGGGCACCTGCACGTTCTGTCGACCTCTCGGGTCATGCAGAGTGCCAGGTGGCACAGAGGAGCCAGGAGGGGCGTGAGTTCTGCTGGCTCCCTCTCTGCATCCCCATGCCTGCCTGGGTGAGGCTTCATGAGCACAAGAGGGCTGTCCTTGAGACCACAGGATGTGTCACACACCCGGAAGCGCCCAGCCTGCATGGTCCAGCAGCCCTCACCTGATGACCTGGAGAATGGGACAGGGAACAGGGCACTCACAGCCCTGTCCTCCTCCCAGGCCATGGCGTCCCCCAGGATCGAGGCTGTCATCAGGGAGAGGCACAGGATGGGGGAGTGTCCCGTGTGGGAAGAGGAGACTGGGCAGCTGGTGTATGTGGACATCAACGCCAGGACTGTGTGCCGGTGGAACCCACTGTCTGGGGAGGTGCAGACTGTGGGCCTGAGTAAGTGGACCTGGGGGCTGCAGAGGGTGGGCCTGAGGTACCTAGGGCTTGCACACCTGTGTGGCTGATGACAACTTTGGGCTCACGCACCTCATGGCTGACCCCTGTGAGCCCACACACCTGGGAGGTACCTGTGTGCCTGTGGATTTTGCACACCTGTGTGGCTGACAACCCTGATGGGATCACACACCTGGGAGGTACCTGTGTGTCTGTGGGGCTTGCACACCTGTGTGGACTGCTGACCCCTGTGGATTCACACACCTGGGAGGTACCTGAGTGTCTGTGGGGCTTGCACACCTGTGTGGATGACGACCCCTATGGATTTACACACCTGGGAGGTACCTGAGTGTCTGTGGGGCTTGCACACCTGTGTGGATGACGACCCCTGTGGATTCACACACCTGGGAGGTACCTGAGTGTCTGTGGGGCTTGCACACCTGTGTGGACTGCTGACCCCTCTGGACCCACACACCTGGGAGGTACCTGTGTGTCTGTGGGGCTTGCACACCTGTGTGGCTGACGATCCCCATGGGTTTTCTGAGGAGCAGAAGCAGCACTCTGGGAGCGTCCCCCACTCACCCTCACCCTCCCCAAGGGCAGGTGCCCCTGTCCCCCTTGCAGATCAGGGCTGGCCCCAAGTCTGTGTCTGGCCTCAGGCACCCTCCTGTGGAGCCTGCCCCAGGCCCAGCGGTCCTACCCGAGGGCTCAGGGGCACCCGCGGCTCTCACATGGCACTGACGTGAGGAGAGGCCAGTGCTCTCCACTCCTGCAGTCCTGGTGGCCCTGCAGGCAGGCTCGGCAGCCTCCAGTCCCATCTAGAGGCCCTGTGGTGGCCGTCGTGGGGAGGGGGTGCAGAGAGGTGGTCCACCAGGCCCAGCAGGACTGGTCCTGTGCTGAGACGTGCTCTGTGCCCTGATGGTGCCTCCTGGCGGGAGCCCCATGGGTGGGGTGGCACCGTCTCCTCGAGACGCAGCAGCCAGGCCACCCTGCTGTCCTCTGTCCTCCCAGGAGACCCTGTTGGCTGTGTGGCTCTGCGCAGAGAGGGCAGCTACGTGGTGGCCTCTGGCACCTGCCTTGGCCTCCTGGACTGGGCGACGGGGCAGGTGGAGTGGGCGGCCTGGCTGGACAGGGACAAGCCCCACAACAGGTTCAACGACGGGAAGGTGGACCCCGCCGGGAGGTTTGTGGCAGGTGGGCTGCTGAAAGGACTGGCCCAGGCCACCTGGAGAGCCTCCTGTCATGGCGGGTGCTGGCTGGGTGGGGACCTCAGGAGCCCTCCCCAGGCTGCGGGCAAGCGGCCCCCCGAGGCCATGCAGGTGCTGGGCAGCCCACAGGTTCCCTCCCTCTCCAAAGCCCATGGCTTCCAGGTCATTCTTCCTGGGTCCCTGCCCAGAGAGGACCCTGGGAGGGTCGAAGCCGCCAGGGTGGGGCAGCGGCCAGGGCCGGTGGCCAGAGGCCATTCACGTGCAGCTGAGGGCCCTGCACCTCTGCCTGAGCAGGCCTCTTCCCAGTGGAACATCTCTGGGGTCCCCCCTTCGCCCAGCACAGAGGCTCACTCACAGACGCCGCCTGAGGGCCATCCTGCCTGCTGTCCCCCGACTGAGGGTGACCACAGCTCTCTGCACAGCGGGTCTGTGTGGGTGGACAGGGCAGGGTGGGGCGCTGCCCACTGACCTTCCGCTCTCTCCAGGCACCATGCCAGAGGCGTCCGCCCCAGGACTGTGGGAGCCGGGGCAGGGCTCCCTGTACACACTCTACGCTGACCGCTCCGTGGTCAGACAGCTGGACCAGCTGGGCATCCCCAACGGGCTGGACTGGTCCCTGGACCACCGCACTCTCTACCACGTGGACAGCCTGGACTACTCTGTGCGGGCCTATGACTACGACGTGCAGACAGGAGGCCTGGGTAGGGGCCGCCATTGCTAGCCCCCCACGCCCTCCCCAGGAGAAGGTCTCCATGGCCAGGCCCCCACACCTTCCCTGGGCAGGGCCACCGTGACCAGCCCCCCCACACCCTCCCTGGGGTAGGAGCCTCCGTGGTCAGCCCCCACACCCTCTCTGGGTGGGGGCCTCCGTGGCCAGCCCCCTATGCCCTACCTGGGCGGGGCCTCCCTGGCCAGCCCCGCCCAAGCCCTCCCTGGGCGGGGCCTCCGTGGCCACCCCCACACCCTCCCTGGGCGGGGCCTCCAGTGGCCACCCCCACACCCTCCCTGGGCGGGGCCTCCCTGGCCAGCGCCGCCCAAGCCCTCCCTGGGCGGGGCCTCCGTGGCTAGCCCCCACGCCCTCCCTGGGCGGGGCCTCCAGTGGCCACCCCCACACCCTCGCAGGATAGAGGCCTCTGTGGCCAGCGTCCCCCACCCTCCCTGGGCGGGAGCCTCCGTGGCTCTCCCCCGACATCCTCGCAAGTCCCCTCCTGGGGTCACAGAGGCACCACCGGGTCTGTCACTCCCTCCCGTTGTTGAGGCCAGGCTATGTGACCTCCTGGTCTGGGCAGTGAGGGGCCACGCGCCTCTGTCTGTCCTGCCGCAGCAGACCCACGGCTGGTGTGCCAGCTGGAGCCAGAGCAAGGCATGCCAGATGGGCTGTGCGTGGACACCACGGGGACACTCTGGGTGGCCTGCATTGACGGAGGCAGGGTGATCCGCATGGACCCCGAGACAGGTGTGTGCACAGGGCAGTCGGTCTAGGAGGGGACATGCGGTGCTCTGTGCGTCGGTGTTCAGGGTCCGGGAGTGGGAGGGCAGCACCACATGCTTGTCCAGCTACAGGGGGACTGTGCAGATGGCGGGAGTGCCAGGGTGGCCCCTCAGCACTTGGCCAGTGCAGGGAACACTGGGGCTGATGTAGAAAATGACCACAAACCAGCGGTTGAAAACCACAGGACCTTGTCCTCTCCCACCCTGGAGGGCGGAGGCTGGACCAGGGTCCCAGGCTGAGCTCCCTGCACAGACTCCAGGGGGCTCCTCCTGCCTCTCCAGCTCCTGGGCTCCAGGTGGCCCTGGGCTGGTGGCCCCTCACTGCAGTCTCTGCCTCCGTCTCCACGGGGCTCCTCCTCTGTGTCTGTGTCCCCTCCTCTGTCTCTGGGGAGGACACGGCCATTGCATGAGGCCCCCTGATCCAGGAGGAGCCCATCTCAGGAACCTTCACTAATGACCTCTGCAGAAACCCTGTTCCCACAGCAGGTCCCACTCACAGGTTCTGGGGTGCAAATGTGGACAGGACCCACCTCTTACCATGGTGTCCAGCTCCCTCCACGGGCTCCAGGGAGGCTCCTCCTGCCTCTCCAGCTCCTGGGCTCCAGGTGGCCCTGCTGACCCCTGCAGTCCATGAGGCAGGGCAGAGTTGGGGACCAAGTGCTGCAGGTGCCAGGGAGAACCAGCAGGCCCAGGGCCCCACTGGGGAGTGGGCACAGTCAGGCCACCTGGGGTCCTGCAGCAGGCCAGTGGCTGGGCTTCAGGGACGTACCTGAGCTTTACTCACAGGGACGCGGCTGTGCACCCTGGAGATGCCAGTGTCCAGAGTGACCTCCTGCTGCTTCGGGGGGGCTGACTACTCCGACCTGTACGTGACCTCTGCAGCGGACAGCCTGAGTCCAGAGCAGCTGTTGCGGGAGCCACAGGCAGGACACGTCTTCAAGGTCAGTGGGGTCTCCCTGCCAGGGTCAGCTTGGCTCCCAGCCACGTCTTCTCAGCCAGGTGTAACGCATCTTGACCTCAGGGACTGGAGCGGGCTTGGCAGCATCCGTGGGGACCTCTGTCCACCTGGAAAACAGCCCTCCCGAGGCCCCACATGCCCTGCTGTGCACAGAGACTTTTACGGGAGGTTTAGGAAGCTGCCGTGGCTGTGGCTGCCGGGAGACTCAGCCGCGCCCAGGGACTCACCTCCACCCTCTCCTCCCACAGGTCACGGGCCTGGGGGTGAGGGGCCTCGCGTCCCGCCCCTTCGCTGGCTGAGGGACCCCACTGTCCAGCGCAGCTCAAGCCAGGCGTCCGTCCCTGGGGTCAGGCCAAGCTCGGCTCTGGCGGGGTGCTCCCTACCTGACCGCTGTTCACAGCTGACAATAAATGTGGCCACCTCAATGTCATCTCTGTAGCTGCTGCCCCGGGATGTGGTCCCCCCAGGGACCGCCCCACGCTCTGTCCAGGGTCACCCAGCTTCGGCTTGTAATGCCCTCGTGTGTTCTCCAAGGTCCCCACAAGTCACCTGCACTCCCCAGAACATGTGGCCGACACTGGTGTCTCTGAGGTTGGCCTCTCTGCCTCCACTCTCCGGATGGCCTGCTGTGGATAGGTCCTGCCCATGGAGTCCACACTATGTGACCCTCTGTGTCGGCTTTTCTCACCGAGCCCCAGGTCTCAAGGTCTGTCCCACTTGCAGCACGTGTGAGAGCTGCAGTCCTTTTCAGGGCTGAGTAATATTCCATCATGTGATGGACTCATCCTGTTCCCCATTCCTCCTCAGTGGACAACTGGGTCACTTCTCCCTTCTGACCCTTGTGCATGGTGCTGCTATGAATATTCACACACAAGTTTTCATTCCAGCGTCTGTTTCTGGGTCTTCAGGGATGTACCTAGGCTGCAGGTGCTGGTGGAGTGGGAACTCCCTGCGTAACCCCGAGAGGCCCCTGGGCACTGTCCCTGCACGGGGGCTCCACGCTGCCCTCCCACATACACATGCTAAGAGTGATGTAGAACGTTGAGTCCCCGACTCCAGAGGGCTCAGCACAGGGCTCACACAGGTGGCCTGCAGGTGCAGACGGCTCTGCTTGCCAGCTGCCGGGAGTCTCTGTCCTGGGGTCCCCGTGGTCATGGTGGCAGAGTGCAGCTTGTGCTGTGGGCAGGGCCGGGCAGTGCTGTGACCAGGAAGGGACATTCTGGGGCTCGAGCCTCCATCTGGGAGTGAGGCCTGTGTGGAGTTGGTCCTGGCTGAGTGGTCAGTCCTGGAGAAGGATGGCTGGGCTGGGAAGAGGGAGAGACCTGGTCTCAGGTGCAGCCCCCGATACAGGGTGCTGAGGGGCCAGGCGGGGACCTTAGGGAGGCCAAGCAGGGGCCCAGGAAGTGGGCATCCTCCTCCTGACCACCACTGTCTGCTCAGGGGGTGGGAGTCCAGGAGGCAACTGTGTGGGAGACCAACTTTGCATGTGACTGAGTCACACTCCCCGGCTGGGTGCTGAGGCGCTCAGTCACAGAAACGTGGTAGAGCTTTCCCCACCTTCTTGGGTTCGAGGGTCGGTGATCGGGCATGGTATGTCCTGCTACAGCCCATGGGCGGAGCTACGCTCACCTGTTCCTTTGTGATATAACCCCTTGCCCTGTTTAGGGTAGAATCTTCCATGGAAGTGCCTCGTGTGTGTCCCCTCCTCTTACTGTGCCCTTGGGTGTGTCCTACCCAGGTGTCAGTCAACCTGCTGACAGTGGACATCGCGAAGATAGACTCAGCCCCCTGACCTGACCCCTTGCCTCATTTGAATAGCTTCTCAATAAAAGGGGTCAGCGCGTGCTCTCGCTCTCTCTTCCTGCGGACCCTTAAGATCAGAGGAGCCGTCACAGCGACCCCCCCCCAAAAAAAAAAAACGTGTTTGTGTCTGTTGTGTGGTCATTTGGCACAGCCCAGTCAGCCCAGTTTACCTGGAGTGACCCCTGAGCCTTTTAGTCGCTAACAGAAACCCAGCACAACTGGGCTTTGCCTTGTCTACGTTGGAAAGCACTAGGGTCCACCCTCTGTGCGGAGCCGGTGTGTGCCGCACAGGGCGCTGGAGAGGAGATCTGCACACACAGTATAGCTGTGTGACACGCATGCACATCAGTCAACATGTGTGCACACTCAGAAGCATGTGCACATGGTGCAAAGGCGATGCACATGCAGAAACGTGTGTGCAGACCCACGTGCACACACACGCAGATGCACTACTCCCACACCCCTGGCAGTATCACCCCTCTGGCCTGCACCTGACTGCAGACGGGGCTTATGTGGCTGTCTGGACAGCCGTAAGGTCTGAAGGCCGGTGGGTCCATCCGGCTCCTGACAACAGCCTGAGGCTCAGGACTGGTCCATCTTGCTCCTTACTGCAGCCAGTGTGGGCCCTTGTTCTGGCCTGGTCCCCTCCTGCTCCCAGAATGGCTGCTGCAGCTCCAGGCATCACCTAACAGAGGACAAGACAGGGGGGATGTTCAAGCTGTTTCCCAGTGAATCTGCTTCTCAGGGGCACCCTTCCCATGTGATCCCTGAAAAATCTCCTCAAAACTCCCTGGTCTGAAGAGCACAGAAGCAAACTCTGGCCCGGGCCCATATACTGAATCCAGCTCTGGCCTGTGTTTCTGTACCCAGCGAAGTGAGGACGTTAGAACAGCCTTGTGAGCTGTAGTTCTCACGCCCACGATGCCCGCTCACAGGTCAGCGTGTTCCCAGAGCTGTCCATCATGACCACGCACGGTCAGTTGTAGGGCATTTCCGCCTCTGCACGGAGAAACTCGCGCACCCTCAGCGGTCAGTCCCCAGCGCCGGCAGCCAGAAGTCCACTTTCCTGCCTGTGGCTCTGCCTGTTGGGGACCTCTCATGTGCCTGGAGCCACAGCTGTGGCCGGTGCGAGCGCTGCTCTGTCTGGACAAGTGCTCCGGGTCCCCCAGCACTGAGGTGTATCCGAGCTCGGTTCTGCACGCGGTGGGAGGTCCTCGGGGACGGCTGCAGGTGCGCAGGCGCCGGAGGCCTCCATCTGCACCTTTCGGTGGCCGTGACCTGCGCGCCCTGTTTCTACACCCGCTTGCGATTCCCTCGGGTGGGTCGTGACTTCGACCAACAGGCCGGCCCTCTCCAAAGTGGCCGCGCCTTTCGCCTTCCCACCAGCACACGAGGGCTCCCATTTCTCCCTCGACGCCATCAGTCCTCCGATTACAGCCACCTTGGTGGGCGACAAGCAGCCTTTCACGCTCCCCCCCCCCCACACCGCACCTGTCTATCACGTGTCTCGGGGACACGCTCTGCACTTTCTAAAATGAGATGCAGAGATAAGCTTAGTGCACTGGGCCTGCGATTTAAACCCCATTAAACCTACGTCTCTGTGCAGTCCTAATCACGATATAAAGGAGAAATAAAGGCAGGTTATGCGGTGACAGTGCACCGTGAGGCTCAACCTGTCCACACTTGACCTGGATACTGCCAGGCGTGATGAAGTAATCAGACGTTTCCTAACTCATTCTTCACCTCAGATTTAAGAGCAGATTGTAGGCAACGTGCCACCCAACGCAGCCTTTATGCTGAGCGATCCAAGACAGGGCAGGTCCTGACAATCACCTGGGGACAGCAACGTGGCGCGTTTACTGCGGTTCAAAACTCTCAGCCTCTTTCCAAAATGGTCAAAAACTCTAAAACCCCGGGAAGGTGCCAAGGGAAAGTGCGACGACCGGCCTGGAGTCGCGCGGCAGGGGCTCCCGCAGGGGCTCCGAGGGGCGGGTCCTTTCTGCGCCGGGACAGAGGGCAGCCCGCGGGCAGGGTCCTGACCCCGCCGACCAGGTGAGCAGCGGCCGCGCCCAGGCCCAGGAGGCGCCCGGATGGCGCAGACCGCAGGCACCAGCAGAGCCCGGGTGTCTCCGGGCCCCGCCTGGGATCCCGGGGCCCTGCATAAGTTAGGCTCCGCGGCCCGCAGACCCGAGGGGTCCCCGAGGGTAGGAGAGGGGCAGGTGGGTGCGAGGAAGCCTCTGGGTGGGGACCACAGCTCTCCTGGCTGCGCCCTCTGCGCTCCAAGGACGCTGAGTCGCGGAGGCCCGAGCAGGGGTGGTCAGAGAGAACGCAGAGGCCCTTTCCATCAAGACGGGCTCCGAAGGCCTCAGCTGTGGTCATCCACCCGGGGGACAGGAGCCACGGAAGGCAGGAGGGGCAGCCGTCCCCGACGGGCAGCCGGACTGTGCAGGCCTCCGCCACCCGCCTGCGGCCGGTGCTGCGAGTGACGTAAGCGCGCAGAGACTTGAGGCTCCGGGGACACCCGCGGTCACCAGCCTGCCTGCCTGCCTCGGCAAGGGAGGGACGGGCGGGTCCCCAGCCCCTGGCTGCGAGCGCATCAGGTTAGACGGGAAAGTCCAAGGACAGAATAGAGGGAACGGGGGCAAATGGGTGGCTGAGGGCCACCGCGCAGGCACAGCCCTTGGCCCCCTTCCCAGAGGCCAGGAAAGGACCAATTATCCTAAGTGGGCAGTAAATCCTCGGGAGAGCACCATTGTTTGCTGTCCGCAGACTGAAAGAGGAGCTGATCACCTGTCAGAGGAGGGATGACAGACGTCCATGTGGGACCGGCCTGTGGCAGGGAGGTGCTGAAAGACGGAAGGGACGTTCACAGCAAGACCGTCCTCCCGCTGGCTCACCCTCACGGGCACCCTGTCTAGGAGCAGGACCAGCCATCTGCTCCAGGGTCTGCTCTCCCTCACGACTTCAAGGTCCTTCCTGGATTCAAGATGGATGGAGGGGGGGGCAGGGGGAGGGAGGAGGGGGGAGAGGGAGGAGGGCGGGAGGGAGGAGGGGGGAGAGGGAGGAGGGGGGAGAGGGAGGAGGGCGGGAGGGAGGAGGGGGGAGAGGGAGGAGGGGGGAGAGGGAGGAGGGGGGAGAGGGAGGAGGGGGGGAGGGAGGAGGGCGGGAGGGAGGAGGGGGGAGAGGGAGGAGGGCGGGAGGGAGGAGGGGGGAGAGGGAGGAGGGGGGAGAGGGAGGAGGGCGGGAGGGAGGAGGGGGGAGAGGGAGGAGGGCGGGAGACGGTGGAGGGGGGAGAGGGAGGAGGGGGGAGAGGGAGGAGGGGGGAGGGAGGAGGGGGGAGAGGGAGGAGGGCGGGAGGGAGGAGGGGGGAGAGGGAGGAGGGGGGAGAGGGAGGAGGGGGGAGAGGGAGGAGGGCGGGAGGGAGGAGGGGGGAGAGGGAGGAGGGGGGAGAGGGAGGAGGGCGGGAGGGAGGAGGGGGGAGAGGGAGGAGGGGGGAGGGAGGAGGGGGGAGGGAGGAGGGGGGAGGGAGGAGGGGGGAGGGAGGAGGGCAGGAGCTCTCCTGGGGTACGAGGCCCTTCAAATCCGTCTGTTTGCTGCTCAGTGAGTGGACAGGACTCACAATGGTGGTGATGGTGGTGACGGTGGTGACGATTCAGGAGGAGTACCCCTGCCGTTTATGGCCACAGGAAATAAAGCGAGACATCCGTGGACACCGTGGCTAGTTAGGTGGGTGACGGGGAAGGGGTTTGGGCACACACTGCGTGGCCCTGGAGTGGCGTTGTCTGAGGGCTGTGGACAGAAGCAGTTCCAGACGGACAAGAGGGAGAGCTGCGGAGCCGGGCAGCACTCGGCGCTGACGCGGCCCTGGACGCACTACCCCCGAGCTGGGCCTTGGTGCCTGTCGGCTGGTGACCCTGCGACACAGCACCCAGCCAGCCACCAAAGGGGGGAAGCACTGACTCTCTATCGCAGTCCCTCAAGGTCCAGTCCCTTCCCCCAGCGCAGCTCTGCACGTCACTGCGCGGCACAGCAAGCCTTCAGCAAGCGGGACGTCAGGGACCTGCAGAGCCCTCCACCGCAGCTTGGAGGGAACACAGGAGGGGGAGGCCCTCTCACTTCCCCTGCCCTTCCACCTGAGGCGGGTCCACCCCAGGAAGGACCCCTGACCTCCCCGGGTGCAGGTCACATCTGGGAAGGACCCTCTGACCTCCCCTGCAGCAGGTCACCCCCAGGAAGGACCCTCTGACCTCCCCTGGAGCAGGTCACCCCCGGGAAGCACCCTCTGACCTCCCCTGGAGCAGGTCACCCCCGGGAAGCACCCTCTGACCTCCCCTGGAGCAGGTCACCCCCGGGAAGGACCCTCTGACCTCCCCTGGAGCAGGTCACCCCTGGGAAGGACCCGTGACCTCCCCTGGAGCAGGTCACCCCTGGGAAGCACCCTCTGACCTCCCCTGGAGCAGGTCACCCCCGGGAAGCACCCTCTGACCTCCCCTGGAGCAGGTCACCCCTGGGAAGGACCCGTGACCTCCCCTGGAGCAGGTCACCCCTGGGAAGCACCCTCTGACCTCCCCTGGAGCAGGTCACCCCCGGGAAGGACCCTCTGACCTCCCCTGGAGCAGGTCACCCCCGGGAAGCACCCTCTGACCTCCCCTGGAGCAGGTCACCCCCGGGAAGGACCCGTGACCTCCCCTGGAGCAGGTCACCCCTGGGAAGGACCCGTGACGTCCCTTTCTCCGTCCAGCTGATGCGTGACACTGCACAGGGCTGTGCTTCCCGGCCTCTGTTTCTGCAGCCCTGCGTCATGTAAAACTTGTAACCCAGCGCAGGCTCCTGTCTTGCTCATCTAAACAGAGCCTTGTTCACCAACAGATAAGGGGGTGCAGGTGAAGAAGGGTGGCTGTCACCTCAGGAGGGCGTCAGAAGGGACGTGAGGCCTCCCTGGGAGCAGAAGCAGCTGCAGGAGCCCTGGGGCCCAGGCAGATGCAGGTCAGGTCAGGGCTGAGGAGGGCACCCAGGTGAAATAGTCCACAAGAGAAAGGTGGGGACCCCCGAGCCGTGCAGAGAAGGCCGCTCGGGCGCCGGTGGCTGAAGAGGTTGTAAGTCTTAAACTCATAGGAAATAGGCATCTGCTTCTTTGACACCTTGAGTAATTATGAAAGAAAGACGTGAATGTCACCCTGCTACAATTAGGAAATTTTCATCATGAACACTACAAAGTGAATCCACTGATCGCAGCCATGGCACACCGCAGCTCCGTGTCAGCTCCTGTGCACTCTGCACCCACGGCTGCAGCTCCGTGTTACTCCTGTGCACTCTGCACCCTCGGCTGCAGCTCCGTGTCAGCTCCTGTGCACTCTGCACCCTCGGCTGCAGCTGGGTGTCAGCTCCTGTGCACTCTGCACCCACGGCTGCAGCTCCGTGTTACTCCTGTGCACTCTGCACCCTCGGCTGCAGCTGGGTGTCAGCTCCTGTGCACTCTGCACCCTCGGCTGCAGCTGGGTGTCAGCTCCTGTGCACTCTGCACCCTCGGCTGCAGCTCCGTGTCACTCCTGTGCACTCTGCACCCACGGCTGCAGCTCTGTGTCAGCTCCTGTGCACTCTGCACCCTCGGCTGCATGTGCTCATCTGTATTCATGGAACTGCATCTGCAGCGCCGGCACCTAACCCAGTAACAGGTGCCCAGTAGAGAACTGGGCGGAGTAAATGGGCAGTTGTCCTGAGCACAGACAGGACAGGCTGGTCGCACTGGTGCCATCCTGGTGACTTGAGGAAATGCTGGGCATCTTCCAGACACAGGGCCATCTTGTCCCTGTGCCCGAGCAACGGATGCACCTGCTGTTCCACACACTGCAGCCAGGAGTGTCCACTTGTGAATCTAGGAGAGTCCACATCAGAACCCAGGCACAAACCCAGGAGAATGACAGGGCCCCGCGGCGGGGCCACCAGGTGTTAGGCCCACATTCTGCCAGCCCAGAGAGAGCACAGGAGGGGTAATAGGAGGGACAGTGGGCACCCTACACCAACCCGGAAAAACTACACCAGGTGGAAACTCTGGCCAGGGGGGACGGGAGCCTGGACATCGCACCAGGGGAGACTGGGCCCAGGGGGGGACGGGGACCTGGAGTCACTGCACCAGGGAGACTGGGCCCAGGGGGGGACGGGGACCTGAAGACACAGCACCAGGGGAGACTGGGCCCAGGGGGGGACGGGGACCTGGAGACACTGCACCAGGGAGACTGGGCCCAGGACACAGGGGCCTGGTGACAGTGCGCCAGGAGCACACTGACCCTGGACAGCAGGCGGCACGTGCTCCTTTCCGTGTCCTCCTGTGCTGGAGGCCACTGCCCGTCCTTGGCTTCTCCCTGAGTTTCGTCACCAGGTGGCAGAACCAGGAAAACCGCACCCTGGTGGTGACAGGAGTATAGAGGACGGCTGGTCAGCCTGCAGTGACACCAGGTCACAGGTCCTTTTTCTCTCAGCACCTAGTCCCACTGGCGGTTGCATGGTGAGGGTGTCCCTTCAGGACCTTGTTCTGGGCTGGGGACGTCCTGCGCATCCCCGGGATCCGTGTGCTGCTGTTGGGAGGTACGCCCCAGCTGTGTTCTGACGCTCCCTTTAACCCTCCAATGACGGCGCGTTCTGGGGTGGTGCCATGTGTCCCGCACACAGTGGGTGGCGGCCGTGCAGGCTGACACCTCTGTCCCTCCACATGTCAGTGTGGCGTCTCTGTGGTGACCAGCATGGGGTATGCCCATTTAGAAACTTCCCCGTGCAATACATCATTAAGTGTATTTGGCGCACAACAGTCCACTTCTGGAAAGTCGCAAAACCTAGAAAATAATAAAACACTTTTTAAAAATCTTGCAGTGGGTTGAAGGAATGCCCCCCCAAAATCCATACTCTGATCTCTCACTCCTGGGGATGAGGGTCTCTGCAGAAGGAGGGTCTTGGCATACTAATTCAGTTTCATGTCCTGGAATAAGCTGATCCGGGTCAGGGTGGCCCTCATGCAACGGCCGTGTGCACACGGGTGTGTACGAGCCTCGAGTGCATCAGTGGACGTGTGGGCCAGTGTGTGTGCGCCTGAGTGTGTCCTGAGTGTGTGCCAGCCCCTGGGTGCTTGTGTGTGTGTGCCTTGGGTGTGCACATGAGTGTGTGTGAGCCCCTGAGCGCTTGAGTGTGTGTGTGCGCGCGCCCGGTGCAGTGAGCCAGGCCAGGTGAGTCAGCGCGCGCAGGGCGAGGCAGCTGCCAGGTCGGGGTGGCCCCGCGGGGTGCAGTCAGGAGGCCCATCACGGGGCAGCACCGCCTCTTGGCTCCCGGGCTCAGACCCGTGATTAAATCTCAAGAGAGAGAAAGTGGCTGCCAAGGTCCTGGGGCCCTGGAGACCTGCTGCGCCCACTGTTCCTTTGCCAGGAGGCGGGAGGCCCACTGCGGCGGGCAGGATCGGGCTGCGCAGGGCCGGCTCAGCCACCCCCACAAGAGGCCGCGCAGGCCCGCAGGACGCCCGGGGATGCCGGCAGGGCCCGCGCCCCGCCCCTGGAAGAACGCCGCCCCCAGAACCCGCAGAACACACCCCACCCCCAAACAACGCCCCCCAGAACCCAAAGAACACCCCCCACCCCCAAAGAACGCCCCCCAGAACCTTCAGAACGCCCCCCACCCCCAAAGAACGCCCCCCAGAACCACAGAACGCCCCCCACCCCCGAAGAATGCCCCCAGAACACGCCCCCACCCCCATAGAACGCCCCCCAGCACCACAGAACGCCCCCCAGCCCCGAAGAATGCCCCCAGAACACCCCCCCACCCCCATAGAACGCCCCCTAGAACCACAGAACGCCCCCCACCCCCAAAGAACGCACCCCAGAACCCGCAGAAGCCCCCCCCCCACCCCCGAAGGCAGGCAGGGACCGCAGGACGCCCAGGGAGGTCGCGCAGGACCCCAGCCAGAGGCTGGCTCCTCGGGCCCCACGTGCTCATGGTCCCTCACAGGCAGTGGCCACCCCAGGGGCAGGAAGCTGGGGACCCGCAGCCCCGGGCTCCAATGGGGCTCTCCAGAGGGTGCAGCGGGTAAAGCGGAGCCGTGCACTCTCTTGAAAGGTGGGTCGTGGGCGCTGGGAAGGAGACCCTCACCTCCTGACTCCCTGCACCCAGCCCAGGGAGGAGGACCTGGGGGGCAAGAGGGACCATGAGGAAAGGGGTGGGGGTGGGGCGTGAGGGGGCCAGGGCGGCTCAGGGGGTGTGGGGGGCTGTGCCTCACTGTCCTGTCCCCGCCTGTTCCCTGAGGAGACAGAGGGGGCCCTCAAGAGCAGCCCTGGAGGCTGGGAAGAGCCTGGGGTCTGAGCTGCACCTCAGGGTGAGCAGATTCCAGGACCCCCACCCTGCACAAGTGGGTGTCTTTGGGTGCATCTGGTTGCTCCCCACAGTACGGAGCACACAGTGTGATAGTACTGAGCACTGTGACGGTGCTGAGCACCTACTATGTGACGGTGCTGAGCATCCACGGTGTGACACTGCAGAACACCCACTGTGTGACACTGCTGAGCACCCACTGTGTGACACTGCTGAGTTCCCACTGTGTGACACTACTGAGCACCACTGTGTGACACTGCTGAGCTCCCACTGTGTGACACTACTGAGCACCACTGTGTGACACTACTGAGTTCCCACTGTGTGACACTGCTGAGCTCCCACTGTGTGACACTACTGAGCACCCTCTGTGTGACATTGCAGAACACCCACTGAGTGACACTACTGAGCACCCACTGTGTGACACTGCTGAGCTCCCACTGAGTGACACTACTGAGCACCCACTGTGTGACACTGCTGAGCTCCCACTGTGTGACACTACTGAGCACCACTGTGTGACATTGCAGAACACCCACTGTGTGACCGTGATGAACACCCACTGTGTGACACTACTGAGCTCCCACTGTGTGACACTACTGAGCACCCACTGTGTGACATTGCAGAACACCCACTGTGTGATGGTGATGAACACCCACTGTGTGACATTGCAGAACACCTACTGTGTGACGGTGATGAATACCCACTGTGTGGGAGTGCTGAGCTCCCACTGTGTGACATTGCAGAACACCCACTGTGTGACCGTGATGAACACCCAATGTGTGACCGTGATGAGCACCTACTGTGTGCCTGCCACTCACCAGGCCCCTCTGTGCTGCTTGGGGACACCGTGCTCCCTTTTCTGGTCCTCTCCAAGGCAGTGGGTGAGAGGAGAGGTGGCGGCTTCCCAGGTGGCGAGATCCGAGCCTCCTTCCCTGGGTGTGAGGCCAGGGCCAGGGCCAGGGCCAGGGTCAGGGTTGGGTTTAGGGTGGGTCAGGGTCAGGGTCAGGTTAAGGGTCAGGGTCAGTGTTTATTGTTCAGTTTGGGGTCAGAGTCAATGTCTGTGTCAAGGTCAGGGTTGGGGTTAGGTTCAGGTGGCCTCGTAGCAGAGCCCACTTGCTGGGACAGAGGACTGTCCTTTGAGGAGGTCTGTGCGCAGGGCCACACCTCTGTCCTGAGACGAGGGTGGCCCCAGGCTGAGCAGCGCAGGTAAAGGACAGTTTTCACCCACTCAGGTCCTGGGGACGTGACCTTCCAAGGGCATGTGCGCGCTGTTAGAGGGTCTTCTGTCCCCAGGTGAGGAGGTGGCAGAGGATGTGACAGTCCCTGGAGAGGCCTGGACCAAGGATGACCAGAGGGCGGCCCAGCCAGCAAAGAAGGCAGCAAACAAGGCAGGCTCCTAGGCCTCCTGGGAAGGAGGGGTCACTGGGGCCCTGACACAGACTGACCAGACACAGTGCTGCCCGCAGCTGCAGTCCACGGGGTGGGGGGACAGTGTGGTCCCCGAGCTGCAGTCCACGGGGTGGGGGGACAGTGTGGTCCCCCAGCTGCAGTCCACAGCTGCCCCAGCTGCAGTCCACGGGGTGGGGGGACAGTGTGGTGCCCCAGCTGCAGTCCACGGGGTGGGGGGACAGTGTGGTGCCCCAGCTGCAGTCCACGGGGTGGGGGGACAGTGTGGTCCCCCAGCTGCAGTCCACGGGGTGGGGGACAGTGTGGTGCCCCAGCTGCAGTCCACGGGGTGGGGGGACAGTGTGGTCCCCCAGCTGCAGTCCACAGGGTGGGGGGACAGTGTGGTCCCCGAGCTGCAGTCCACGGGGTGGGGGGACAGTGTGGTCCCCCAGCTGCAGTCCACGGGGTGGGGGGACAGTGTGGTCCCCCAGCTGCAGTCCACGGGGTGGGGGGACAGTGTGGTCCCCCAGCTGCAGTCCACAGGGTGGGGGGACAGTGTGGTCCCCGAGCTGCAGTCCACGGGGTGGGGGGACAGTGTGGTCCCCCAGCTGCAGTCCACAGCTGCCCCAGCTGCAGTCCACGGGGTGGGGGGACAGTGTGGTGCCCCAGCTGCAGTCCACAGCTGCCCCAGCTGCAGTCCACGGGGTGGGGGGACAGTGTGGTGCCCCAGCTGCAGTCCACGGGGTGGGGGGACAGTGTGGTGCCCCAGCTGCGGTCCACAGCTGCCCCAGCTGCGTTGCATGGGGTGGGAGGTGAGGGCACGGCCCCATGGTTCGGGTCCAGCTGGGGTGTGACAGTAGGTTCCTGTGTGCGGACCCCGGGAGATGCTGGGCATCGGGAGCCGGGCACGTCTTCCCACAGGCTCTCCACGTGCCGCTGACGCCTGCTCTCTGGGTGGTGGGCAGGTCTGGGGACAGCAGAGAGCTCTGCCGAGGTCTTGTCGAGGTCCACATCGTCCTCCCCCACCCTGCAGGCCTCCAGAGGGGGCCCGTACGCGCACAGCACAGGACAGAGCCCGGGAGGCTGGGCTGCAGCGTCCCCCGCAGAGCGGTGGCAGGGCTGGGGAGGGGCAGGAGTGACGGCCAGCCTGGGGGTCTCCCGAGGTGGGAACCTTGTCTGCATCTCAGGCCGTGTGACCAGGCTGTCCTGCCGGAACCCGAGTGAAGACACGGTGGGTACAAAAGCCCACGACGCAGATCACGCCTGTGCATGTGAACGCAGGTGCCTGGGCACGCTGTGCGGTGTCCTTCTGTGTCCACACGGTGCTCAGCCCTGCGCTAACGGGCCGCGGGCCTGAGCCTGCCCCTGCGTTAGCTCCGGCGGTCAGGGAGCTGGGGCTGCGGCGGGCCACCCAGGACGCCGTCGGCACGTCCACCCTGCAGGACCTTCTGTAGAGCAGCCTCCTGTGTCAACCAGAAGTTGCAAGGATGAGCAACCACATGGGACGAGTGGGCACAGCCCGATGGCCTGGGGTGGGCTGAGGAGGGGCCGCTGAGGAGGGAGGTCACTGGTCAGCAGGGCAAGATCCTCTGCATGGACCGTGGCCAGTGCCTGACCAGCTCTGGGCCACACGAGTGGCAGCAACAGTCTTCTGTTAGGAGAAGGGGACAAGAGGACCTGGGTAGGGCTCCAGGGGGCAGCAGCTGTGCGTGGACCTGAGGTGTACGCTGGCAATTATTAAAATCTGTGTGTGGCATGCTGTGCACGGGGTGTGCGTGCTGTGCACAGGGGGGTGGCGTGTGCATATGTGGGACATTCTGTACGTAGTGTGCACGCATGCCGTGTGCGCGTGACACAGGTGTGCTGCTGCACGTGACAGTCTGTGCGTGTGGTATGCCGTGGGTGTGGTGCTGGGTGTGCCTGGTGTGTGCTGGGTGTGCGCGGCGAGTGCTGTGCCTGCGTGCTGTTACATGTGCGTGGCGTGTGCACTGGAGTGAGGAGCGTGGTGCAGTGCGGCATGTGTAGGAGGCTTTGAAGTTTTCCAGGAGCCCAGGGTAAGCGGTCGCCGCGGGAGCCAAGAGGTGGGCTCCCCTGACCAGGCCTGTGCGGGCGGATCCTCGTCCCAGCGTGGGAGGACCGGGCGGAGACTGCAGAGGAGGAATTCAGGGTGCTGGCGGCAGGGCCTTGGGAGCCCCGGGGGTGAGGAGGTGAGGACCCCAGGACTCAAGAAGACCCGGGAAAACAGAAAGGAGCAGCACCCCAACAACGTAGAGCACAGCACAGACCTCCCTGAGACTCAGCACCCAGCACCACTGCAGACACCACAACAAACACAGCCTGAGACTCAGCACCCAGCACCACTGCAGACAGCACAGCACAGACCTCTCTGAGACGCAGCACCCAGCACCACTGCAGAGAGTACAACAAACACCTTCTGGAGACTTAGCTCCCAGCACCCCTGCAGAGAGTACAACAAACACCTTCCTGAGACTCAGCACCCAGCACCACTGCAGACAGCACAGCACAGACCTCCCTGAGACGCAGCACCCAGCACCACTGCAGACAGCACAACAAACACCTTCCTGAGACTCAGCACCCAGCACCACTGCAGACAGCACAGACCTCCCTGGGACATAGCACCACTTGGAGGATGCTCCCCAGACCCGCAGATGGAGGAGGATCAGCAGCTCAGAGGTTGTAAGTAACCACCTGGAGCCAATTTGTTGACCTGCCTAAGACCCCGTGAGGAATCATCAAGTCCCGGGGGAAGTCTGAAACAGCCGACACCAGGCTCTGGGTCAGCCCCTGGGAGCTGTCTGTCTGGTGGTTTCTGATGCAACCTGAACGTTCAGGTTCCTGCTGCTGCAGCACGGCCTTCAGAGAAGGAGGGTCTGTCCAGACTTGTCTTGGAGATGCACCCAGATCTGCAAAGTCAGGTGACACGGGCACCTCTGCTAGAACTGGGTGTCACATGCACATCGGCTAAGTCAGGGTGACATAGGGAAATCTGCAGAGAGGGTGACACGGGCACCTCTGCTAGAACTGGGTGTCACATGCACATCGGCTAAGTCAGGGTGACATAGGGAAATCTGCAGAGAGGGTGACACGGGCACCTCTGCTAGAACTGGGTGGCACATGCACATCGGCTAAGTCAGGGTGACATAGGGAAATCTGCAGAGAGGGTGACACGGGCACCTCTGCTAGAACTGGGTGGCACATGCACATCGGCTAAGTCAGGGTGACATAGGGAAATCTGCAGAGAGGGTGACACGGGCACCTCTGCTAGAACTGGGTGGCACATGCACATCTGCTAAGTCAGGGTGACATAGGGAAATCTGCAGAGAGGGTGACACGGGGACCTCTGCTAAGAGAGGTGACGCAGGGAAATCTGCTAAACTGGGTGGCACATGCACATCGGCTAAACTGGGCGGCCTGCGCCTAAATCTGCTAAAGCAGGTGACGCACACGCAGAGCCGCTAAAGCCAGGTGACCTCCGGCTGGTTTTCCAGCCCAGGGCCCTTTGGGCAAGGGAGCCCTGTGGGTGGTGTCCGCCTGGCCCTGCCACAGGCCCCTCTGGCCCCTGCAGTCCATCTGGTGGACCCCTGAGCAGCTGGTGGTATAGCTCTCCGGGCACCACAGCGAAGCCCCACAGCGAAGCCCCACAGCAAAGCCCCGCAGCCGGGGGCCCCAACAGCAGAGATGTAGCTCCTCGTCCCACAGGGTAGAGGTCCACGGTCCAGGCGTGGGCAGCCTGGCTCCTCCAGAGGCCTCTCTCCTGGGCTGGCAGCCACCGTCTTCTCCCTGTGTCCTCCCGGGGCGTCCCTCTGTGTGCGTCTGTGACCTCATCTCCTCCTCTACGAGGACCCCAGTCCTGCTGGGCCAGGGCCACCCTGGGACCTCACTGCACCTCCATCCCCTCTGTAAAGACCTGTCTCCACACAGCACATCCCAAGGTCCTGGGGCCAGGGCTGCAGCAGAGGAGGGGGGGACAATTCAGCCCATATGAACCCCAACCAGGAACGGATCCTTATTTGGAAACAGGGTCTCTGCAGAGGTCGTTAGTGAAGGGTCCAGAGATGGGCTCCTCCTGGGTCAGGTGGCCCTCATGCCATGGCCATGTCCTCACGAGAGACAGAGGAGGGGACACACACCCAGAGGAGGAGCCCCATGGAGAGACTGCAGTGAGGGGCCACCAGCCCAGGGCCACCTGGAGCCCAGGAGCTGGAGAGGCAGGAGGGGCCTCCCTGGAGCCCGTGGAGGGAGCTGGACACCATGGTAAGAGGTGGAGGGAGCTCACCTGGGACCCTGGTCCAGCCTCTGCCCTCCGGGGCTGGGGCGCTGGACTCTGAGGCTTGGCAGACCCTCATCCCAGGTTGGTTCATTGTCATGGAGGCCCTGCACCAGCCATCCTCTGACCCAGGTCTGCCCCTGGAGACCCCTGGTCCTGCTGCCCAGCACTGTTGGGCAGTTTCTTCTGCCCATCTGGTCAGCAGCACTGTCCACAGCCCACCAGGGACACTTGGCCCCTTGTTCACCCTGCAAAGCCAAAGTGGCCCCACGCACCAGCCTGTGGCCACAGGGATGGTGCATGTCGCAGGGGGACGCCACCCCACAGGGACAATGCCACCCTCACAGGGATGATGCCACCTTCACAGGGACGATGCCACCTTCACAGGGACAATGCCACCTCCACAGGGACAATGCCACCTCCACAGGGATGGTGCCACCCCCACAGGGACAATGCCACCATCACAGGTGTGGTGCCACCCCCTCAGGGACATGCCTCAGGTGCTCAGAATGTCCGCCACCTCAGCACTCCCCGCTGGACCTGGGAAGGACAGACACAGCCCCTCCATGGGCTGTGGGACCTGTGCTCACAGTGGGACAGCAGACCCTGGGGTGTCCCCCATGGCCGACCACGATGGCAGGGAGGCACAGGGACGGGGCTCGGGGAGACCACAGGCGTCCCAGCCTCGCTCCCCACCAGGTGGGTCCTCAGACAGAGGCCCCTCAGGGGAAGTCAGGGTGTCTGGGTGGCCAGCGCCCCCACACCCGCATGGACTAGGGCTGCCAGCCGGGGTCCCCAGCTCTGGGTTCCACAGGTGCGCCCCGAGGCCGGGAGCCAGGGAGGCACCGCAGCCCCGCGGAAGCGCCAGGGCCGGCTCTACCTGGTCTCAGCGTCCCCCTCTGGGGGACCCCGGCTGGGGAGGCCGCTGCGCCGGGTTCGCTGCTGCAGCAGACCAGGCGTCCACCCAGCGGGCTGCGGGCTCCCGGAGTGTGGGCGTCGCAGGGGCGGGGGCCCTGGGGTCTCGGGGCCCTCCTCCAGGCCAGCCTGGCCCCCCCACCCAACCCCGCGCGCCGCCTCCGGCTGGGGACCCGCCTGCCCGCTCCTCGGCTCCCGCTCGCCACCTGCTGGCGGAGCTCGGCTGCTGCGCTGACCCTGCGCCCAGGCCCCGCCCAGGCCCGCGTCCCCCGGCTCCCTCCCGGCCTGGCTCCCTCTCAGTCGCCGACCCCTGGCCAGGGCCCCCCCCCCCCCCCCCGGCCACGATGGCGGCTGAGCCCCTGGAGCCCCGAGTCCTTTGCCGTCCGTGGTCTTCGGGGGTGGGCGTCGCTTCCCGGTCAGGACCCGCCTGCAGCGTCCCTGCCCCCCAAGCCGGGCCTTCTCCGAGAGACGCTGCGGCCTGGCCCTGACCCCAGGAGCTGCGGGGACAGCGCCAGGCCGGGCTGAGGGCTGGAGGAGGGCGGGCCGGGACCGTCCGTCCGTGCGCTGCGGGCGCGGCCCCGGGGCGCGCTCGGCGTCCCCTCTGCGCTCTGGGAACGCGCGCTGTGCTGCGATGGTCGCTCGGTTTGCACTCTGGGCTGAGAGTCGCTTGCGGGAGGCCGTTTCTGGAGGTCCCCCTGCATGACCCCACCCCCAGGCGCAAGGACACGGTCTTCCTCCGACTCGTCCAGGCAGCAATTCCAGGACGATTCCGCTGTGCTGTCCTGGGTTCCAGGCCCCTTAGGGCTGCTCTGGGCGCTGGACCGTCCCCACCCTCGGGCAGCACCGGCACACTCTGGTCGTCCCTGCCTCGGGGCAGCCCCGGACACGAGGCCGTCTTCCCAGAGCTCGGCAGACAGCCCTGGGCAGTTGGACCGAAGGGAGGTCCCCCGGGCAGCAGCTCAGTGGAGGAATGGCGCAGCCTGCCCACTTGTGGCAGTGAGCCATCAGTGTGACCCATCTGAAGACCGTCAGGGCCATGTCCCTCATGACACCTCCTGTGTCCTCGGGATGCCCTCTTCCAGCTCTGCTGGAATATGTGACAGATCGTCGAGGTCACCCCACATGCTGTGGAACACGCGTGTGTGCTTCAGTGACCCGGAACACGTGTGTGTGCCTACGAAGCTCTCACGGAGCTGTGTACAGGAGGCACAGAAACAGAAGCCCCGAGTTCCCTCCATGGACCTGCTGGAAGCTCCGCTTGGGGTCAGCACAGTTCCCTGACCCTGTGCCCCCTCCTGTGTCTGGGAGGACGTCAGAGCCCCCAAGGGCCAGGGGTCTTGTAGACCACTCGCGGCTCCCTGCCCTACACCACAGCCACCTCCCTCGGCCTGGGGAACCCTCACAGCACAGCCAAGCCCCAAAGGTGGCCTCTGACATGGACAGGTCACTGGATCTGTGTCCACCCAGAAGACAGGAGACCTCTTCTAAAGATCCTTCACTTCATTTCACCAGCAAAGACCTTTCTCCAGAGAAGGTCTTGTTCAGTGTCTGAGGATTCGAATGTGGATGCGTCCTCTGTGGGTTGAACAGTGTGTCCCACATTCATGTCACCTGGAATGTCAGACAGGACCTCGATTGGTAACAGGGTCTCTGCAGAGGTCATCAGTGAAGGGTCCCGAGATGGGCTCCTCCTGGGGCAGGGGGCCCTCATGCCATGGCCGTGTCCTCACGAAAGACAGAGGAGGGGACACAGACCCAGAGGAGGACCCCGTGGAGACGGAGGCAGGGACTGCAGTGAGGGGCCACCAGCCCAGGGCCACCTGGAGCCCAGGAGGGATCTCAGCCTGGGAGCCTGGTCCAGCCTCTGCCCTGCAGGGCTGGGGACCTGGACTCCTGTTGTTGAAGTCCCTGAGAGTGGCCATCAAGCCCAGGACACTCCCACAGGGCCACCGCGACCGCCCACCCTGCCCATGTTGGAAGAGACGGGAAGGTCTCCCCAGCCAGCCCCCAGGCGGGACCTGCTGGCCATGGCTCTTCTGAAGCGCTGCGTGGAGCATTTTGTGCTGGTGGCCCCCTCGTCCTCCCTGATGTGCAGGGAGGACCCCACCCCACATCCGGGGTCCACCCAGCCCTGGGAGGTGCCGTGGGGGGGCACGGTCCTGACGCCCAGTCCTGTGCTGGTGCCTGGGGCCCACAGGCCAGCGAAGCCTCCCTGGCCCCTCCTCAGAGAGGGGGTGGGGACAGACCTGGGGGTGGGGGGGCTCTGGACGTCACAGTGTGGAGAGCTCCTCCTGTGGAGAGGGCTAGGGGCCACCTGAGAGCCCCCGCCTCTGCCCTCCTGGGACCCGCAGCCGCCCTGCCGTGCCTAGGACCCCTCAGAGGGCACCGTGCCTGGCCGTCCCTGGGACCCACGGCTGCCCCTGGCCCTCCCTGGGACCCTCGGCTGCCCCTGGCCCTCCCTGGGACCCATAGATGTCCTGGGCCCTCCCCTCGGCAGCCCCCACTGACGGCCTCCTGGGAGGGGTCCTCGTGCACCAGGGCTCTGCTGGCCTGGGCAGTGGCCCCTCGTGCCCTTGGCCAGCGTCTGCAGCAGCTCACACGCCCTTTGCTTCACGACCTCCCGGTCTCCCGAGTGGAGCCAGCCGTGGTCTCCGGTGGGGGACGCTGGGCCAGCCACTTGGGCCCACGTGACTCCGGGTCCCTGTGTCTCGCCCGGCTCTGGGCACTAGCCGGTGCTCACGCTGCCCCCAGGACGAGCACTGGCTGAGGTCCTGCATCAGCCCTGGCCCCGGGCCTGATCCGCCAGTGAGCACACACTCCCGCCCTCCAGGCCCGTCCAGTGGACACACAGGCTGGCTCCGGTGGACACCTGTTCCTGCCCTCCAGGCCTGTCCAGGGGGTGCTTAGACACAGGCTGGCTGCAGTCGACACCCCTCACTGCCGTCCAGGGGGTGCTCAGACGCAGGCTGGCTGCAGTGGTCACCTGTTACTGCTGTCGAGGGGGTGCTTGGACACAGGCTGGCTGCAGTGGTCACCTGTTACTGCCGTCCAGGGGGTGCTTGGACACAGGCTGGCTGCAGTGGTCACCTGTTACTGCCGTCCAGGGGTGCTCAGACGCAGGCTGGCTGCAGTGGTCACCTGTTACTGCCGTCCAGGGGTGCTCAGACGCAGGCTGGCTGCAGTGGACACCCCTCACTGCTGTCCAGGGGTGCTTGGACACAGGCTGGCTCCAGTGGACACCCCTCACTGCTGTCCAGGGGTGCTCAGGGGCAGACTGGCTGCAGTGGTCACCTGTTACTGCCGTCCAGGGGTGCTTGGACACAGGCTGGCTGCAGTGGACACCCCTCACTGCCGTCCAGGGGTGCTTGGACACAGGCTGGCTGCAGCACCTAGGAGTACATCCTGAGGGTGGAGCTGAGGGTCATCCTCTTCCCTGGGGAGGACATGTCCCCCACCTGGCCCGTCTGCGGGTCCTCCAGGGCAATGAGAGGTGGCCTGCAGGACAGACGGGCCTGGGCTCGGGTGTCCCAGGAGAGGCCCCACACTGACCCCTGCCAGGCGTCACTCCTGGCTCCCATGTCCCCATTCTCCCTAGAGCCAGGCCATGGTGGGGTTAGGGTCGGGGTTAGGGTCCAGCCCCCCAACCTGACCCTGACCGAGCCCTCCTCTGGCTGCAGTGACATGAGTGTCGAGCCCCCAGCCCCCATCCACGATGCCCAGAGGCCCTGGCCGCTCCAGCTCCTGAGTGGCCACCAGAGGACAGCTGCACGACGCAGCCCCCTGGGGCCACCTGCAGGATCTCCGCATCCGAGGTGGGTGAGGAGCATAGAGGGGTCGTGCCTGGACCCGGGTGGGTCCCAAGGTGCTTCATTACGCACCTGCGAACGCCCCCCACCAAAGCACCCGCAGTCTGCAGCCTGCTGTCCCCAGGCCTGCGTCGGACACTGAGCAAGAGCTGCCGGTCACCTCCCGCCTCCCACAGCCTCCCGGTCTCCTCTGCACCAGGAGCGCCCGGGGAGGGACCCTGGACGTGCACAGTGGAGGGCCGGCTCAGGGTGTGCAGTGACCGGGGCACGCCGGACGGAGGAGGCAGCTGGCAGGTGGACTCTGCCTCCTCCCAGTCCTCCCACTGGGCTGAGACGCTTGGGAGGCATCCAGGGTCACCGTGTGGCACTGCCCGAGGCTCCTCAGGTGCACAGTCACCCTCCTGTCACTGAGCTGCCCCGGGGCCCCAGGAAGCAGCTGTGGAACCTCACTCGGACACTTCTGGGGGTGCCGGCCGGGACTGCGTGCAGAGGAGGCTGGCGCTAGCAGACAGTCACGAGGTGGGCTCAACCCTGCTGGGACGTCCAGGCAAGAGAAAGCCGGACACTTCACCAGGACCACAGCAGGAGCCAAGCAGCACCAGAGATCGCAGAGTACATCCACGGGGGTGGGCGGACGCGGTGCTGCAGGGCCCTAATCCCAGCCACGTGGGAGGCTGAGGCCGGAGGATCACAAGTTGGAGGCCAGCCTCAGCAACTTGGAGAGACTCTCTCTCAAAGTAAACATGGAAAGGGCTGGAGATCAGCTCAGTGGCAAAGCAGCCCCCAGTACCACGCCTGGGAAGTCCAGGAGCCAGTCCAGCACAGGGTGGGCTCGGAGGGGCCAGTGCGACCAACAGTCTGCCGTGTGGGTCGGGGGTGACCCTCGGGGCCTCGCGGTGCTCTGTCCCCAGCACCATGAAGAAAGGCAGAGGATGCACTTCTCACCTCATGAGCCTGGCTAGGGCTCCGCTGGCCACGCCCGCCCTACGTGGCTGGGTTGTGGTCGTGTGGTACGAAGGGGCCACGTGGGACTATGCAGGGTCCAGGGGGCCATGTGTGGCTGTGGAGTGTCCAAGGGATGCTATGGTGGCTGTGGAGGGTCCAGGGGGCCACGTGTGGCAGTGGGGGGTCAGGGGGCCATGTGCAGCTGTGGATGGCCAGCACCAAGTCAGCTCCTGCCATGTGGACTGCTGGCAGGAGAAACGCTGGCCCTGGTGGCCCTGCTGACCGCCCCTGCGGAGGCTGAGAGATCGTGGACACAGTGCAGCTCACACCACCTGGAACCGCCCTGGTGGCTCCGGATACCCCAGGCTCTGGTCAGGGGTGCTGTGGTGTGGACGGCGGGGGGCAGATCGCTGGCCAGACCTGTCCAGATGGCCACCTGCACGGGACACTTCCTGCTTTGTAGAGTCACCCGGCCCTTGAAGAGCTGTGGTCTGGGGGACGGTGGGTGAGCCAGTGTCCAAGCGGTGCCAGCAAGAAGCACTTCCCATCGGTCACTGGACCTCCAGAGAGCAGAGGATGCCCATGTCCACTGCCCGGCAGCCAGGCCAGCGGGCAGGGTCCTCCTAGCAGGGGCGGCCTCGGGCTGTGGACATGCACGGGCTCTGTTCACGCTGCCCAGGGCCTCCAGGGTGTCACTGCCCACGGCCGGCCCAGGGCAGGGCTGAGGGCCAGCTCACGGGGTCCTCCAGGAGAGGAGTGCTGTCCACTGCGGAAGTCCAGCGGGCACTCCCTCCTCCGTCCCTGGAGAAGCACGGAGGCTTCCTCTCGCCCGCACACCTGGCTGCTGAGTCAGGCCGTTTCCCAACCCCGAGCTGGCAGCACAGGACGGCGCCCACGGGGCTGGGCACACCTGAGGGACACCGCCCGCCAGTCAGCACCCAGCCACGCAGAGCCCGGGCAACGGATGGCCCCCCACGGTGACCACGGTCACACGTCACACGGGCAGGAGGCTCCAGCTGTGGATGATCATGCCTTGGTGACCATGTCACAATTCACTCCCAGGGCAGGGACAACGGATGATTCCAGGCCTTGGTGACAACGTCACATGTCACACCAGGGCAGGACGATCCAGGCCTTGGTGACCACATTACATGTCATTCCCATGGCAGGGACAACGGATGATCAAGCCTTGGTGACCACTGACCTCCATCATTCCAAGGGCAGGTGGTGGCCAATTCTTGGTGACCACTGACCTCCATCACACCCGGGGCAGGTGGTGACCAGGCCTTGGTGACCACTGACCTCTGTCACTCCAAGAGTAGGTGGTGGCCAGTTCCTGGTGACCACTGGTTCATGTCAGACAGTGTCCATATTGGACCAGAGAAGAGCCCCACAGAGCGAAGGTGTCCCGGTGGGCTGTGGGTGTGGAAGTGTCCCCTGGTCCTCACCTGGGTCTGTGACAGTGGTCCACTCAAGCTTTGAGAATGGCCCTTGCTGCTCTGGGGACGGGCTCTTCTCCTCCTCTCCCTGATGTCCCCTCCCTCATCTCAGGGTCACCTTCCTGCCTCCTCCGAGGCAGAGGTATCTGTCCCTGAGCCCACACCCACCACAGGACTGGAGTCATCCAGGCTTTGGGGATGGCCCCAGAGGACCTCAGTAATGGCCATCGCCCCCGTCAGCAGTGGGTGACAGCTCAGCAGAGACCAGGGACGGCGGCCTTGGGGTCCCCTCTTTCAACGCCCTTTGCTGCGAGGGCAGGACCCCACCTCTGGGACCCGAGTGTGGTGCTTCTTGGCCAGCAAAGCCATAACCCCGTGTTCCCTTTTCTCCAAAGCACTTCCTGCTCGTTGGATTGGCTTCGGGGACAAGGGCCAGGTTCCGGCGACAAGCACCGGGGCCACTCAGGAGGAGAGGCCCTCACTTCAGGGAAGGTCAACACTCCAGGGAAGGACCGGCAGTTTGCTGAGGCGGTGCTCACAGATCCAAAGCCACCGGCGCTGGGATGTCGCAATCCCAGGCAGCTCGGGTGACCCTGGTGAGCAGCAGCCACGGGGGTGGGCAGTGCAGTCCCGGGGGGGGGGGGTCTCTGCTGTCCCTCCCTGGGGACCCCGCGGGGCCCCGCCGGTCCTGCCTGGGTGAGGACCCCTGCCGGGCTCCTGGGGGCGGGGCTGGGGGCGGGGCCTGCGGTGGCCGAGCCGCGCTGGGACAGGTCTGCTCCCGAGGCCACGCCTCCGTCCCCCGCGGGAGGCGGCCGGCCCCTGGTGGCAGCCGGCCAGAGCCTCTTAGGAAGTGCTGGAGTCTCCGACCGGAGCCGCCGGAAGCCCGCTGCCCGGAGGTAGGTGCCAGTCGCGTCCCTCCAGGGCGCAGGGGCCAGGCGGGTGCCGGGCCGCGACAGCGCAGTCCAGCTGAAGGGGGCGCAGGGTTCCCGTCGCTCAGGACCCCAGGTTCCCCCGCGCGGACTCGGGCTGCAGGGGGCCGGGTCAGCGGGGGCCTGTGCTCCCAGGTGGACTCCCCGAGGCCCCCCCCCCCGGGTGGCGCTGCCCGGATCTGGGAATTCCTCGCGGTCGACCGCAGAGGCGGCTGCTGTCCCGGGCACCCCGCCCCAGAGGCCCAGGCTGCGGGAGGCGGAGGCGCTGGGTCAGGGCTGGGGCCAGGTGAGGAGCGCGGGGCGGCCGCGGGACGTCCACCCGGTTCCCCTGTTCACCACACGGCTACGCGTTGCCTGTCCCCTACCGTCACGCAGGGCACACGCCCTGGACCAGGAGCTGCCCTGGACTCTTCCCGGCCCTTCACCTGGCAACCTGCTGGGGTGGACCAGTCACCAGTCACACGCGTCCTCTCCTTCCCAGGTGGCCCCTTGGCTGTGAAGACAGGCAAGATCAGAGGAGCAGGTGCTGGCCTCGCGGGACCCCCAGGTGTGTGGCCAGGGACACAGAGACTGGGGGGGGGCAGAACCCTCCGGCCTCCCGGTCTGTACCCCAGTCTTGTTCAGTGACCGGGAGGAGCCAGCTCAGGGATGCAGCAGGTGACCCTGTGTCAGGTGACGCCTAGGTTCTGGGCAGGTGGGAGAGTCCCCAGTGTCAGGACCTGCTGTGGTGGGTCACTGTCACCTGGTGTGAAGGTCTGGGGAAACCACAGTCCCCATTATTGCCAGGTGAGAAGGGTCTGGGGACAAGACAGTCCCCACTGTCACCTGGTGTGAGGTCTGGGGAAACCACAGTCCCCATTATTGCCAGGTGAGAAGGGTCTGGGGACAAGACAGTCCCCATTGTCATCTGGTGTGAAGGTCTGGGGACAGGACAATCCCCACTGTCACCTGATATGAAGGTCTGGGGACAAGACAGTCCCCATTGTCACCTGGTGTGAAGGGTCTGAAGACAAGACAGTCGCCATTGTCACCTAGTGTGATGGTCTAGGGACAAAACAGTCCCCACTGTCACCTAGTGTGATGGTCTGGGGATAAGACAGTCCCCATTGTCACCTGGTGTGAAGGGTCTGAAGACAAGACAGTCGCCACTGTCACCTAGTGTGATGGTCTAGGGACAAAACAGTCCCCACTGTCACCTAGTGTGATGGTCTGGGGATAAGACAGTCCCCATTGTCACCTGGTGTAAAGGGGCTGTGGACAGGACAGTCCCCATTGTGGCCTGGTGTGAGGGTCTAGGGACAGGACAGTCCTCACTGCTGCCTGGTGTGATGGTCTGAGGACAGGACAGTCCCCACTGTCGCCTGGTGTGGTGGTCTGGGGACAGGACAGTCCCCACTGTCGCCTGGTGTGGTGGTCTGGGGACAGGACAGTCCCCTGTGTTGCCAGGTGTGAGGGTCTGAGGACAGAACAGTCCCCACTGTCGCCTGGTGTGGTGGTCTGGGGACAGGACAGTCCCCACTGTCGCCTGGTGTGGTGGTCTGGGGACAGAACAGTCCCCATTGTCATTTGGTGTGAGGGTCTGGGGACAGGACAGTCCCCGGTGTTGCCTCGTCTGATGGTCTGGGGACAAGCCAGTCCCCAGTGTTAGAACCTGCTGTGAGGAGGGCCCTGGGGTGTGGGGACACTTTTCAGTGGCAGGATAAGTTTCAGGTATCTGGGGATTTGGGGACTGTGGACACCTTTGCATCCACCCACCACCCATCCACTCTGACTGTCCATCCACCCACTCACACCCGTCTACTCATCTGTCCATCCTTCTACCATCCATTTACTCATCCATCTATCCACCCACCCCCTCCACTATCCACCCACCCATCCACCCATCTATCTATGCATCTACCCTCTACCCACCTACTTATCCACCCACCCATCCACCTCCATCCACCCACTCTCTACCCATCCACCCACCCATCCACCCACCCTCGCCCCATCCACTCATTCTTATGTCATTCTTATGTCACAGGTTGTAGGACTGTGATCAAAGTCTGGAGGACCTCCATAGCCCTTAACACCGATTTGGTTACAGTCTCGCTGACGATTCTGGTGGCCTGAGTTCCACTGAGGGGCAGGTGACAGCCTGTGGGCAGGCAGGGGTGTGCTGGTAGGTGGTCAGGGACCAGCTGTATAGAAGGAAAGGCCCATGTGTCCATGTGTTGTCCACCATGGGTGGGTGAGCTGGTGGGGGACACACATAGGTGGTCCACAGTGGGTGAGCTGGTGGGGGACACACACATAGGTGGGTCCACAGTGGGTGAGCTGGTGGGGGACACACATAGGTGGTCCACAGTGGGTGAGCTGGTGGGGGGAGGTGCACACATAGGTGGGTCTACAGTGGGTGAGCTGGTGGGGGGAGGTGCACATGGGTGGTCCACAGTGGGTGAGCTGGTGGGGGGGAGGTGCACATAGGTGGTCCACAGTGGGTGAGCTGGTGGGGGGAGGTGCACATGGGTGGTCCACAGTGGGTGAGCTGGTGGGGGACACACATAGGTGGTCCACAGTGGGTGAGCTGGTGGGGGAGGTGCACACATAGGTGGTCCACAGTGGGTGAGCTGGTGGGGGAGGTGCACACATAGGTGGGTCTACAGTGGGTGAGCTGGTGGGGGGAGGTGCACATGGGTGGTCCACAGTGGGTGAGCTGGTGGGGGGGAGGTGCACATGGGTGGTCCACAGTGGGTGAGCTGGTGGGGGACACACATAGGTGGTCTACAGTGGGTGAGCTGGTGGGGGGAGGTGCACATGGGTGGTCCACAGTGGGTGAGCTGGTGGGGGGAGGTGCATAGGTGGTCCACAGTGGGTGAGCTGGTGGGGGACACACACATAGGTGGGTCTACAGTGGGTGAGCTGGTGGGGGGAGGTGCACACATAGGTGGTCCACAGTGGGTGAGCTGGTGGGGGACACACATAGGTGGTCCACAGTGGGTGAGCTGGTGGGGGGAGGTGCACACATAGGTGGGTCTACAGTGGGTGAGCTGGTGGGGGAGGTGCACATAGGTGGTCCACAGTGGGTGAGCTGGTGGGGGGAGGTGCATAGGTGGTCTACAGTGGGTGAGCTGGTGGGGGACACACACATAGGTGGGTCTACAGTGGGTGAGCTGGTGGGGGGAGGTGCACATGGGTGGTCCACAGTGGGTGAGCTGGTGGGGGGAGGTGCATAGGTGGTCCACAGTGGGTGAGCTGGTGGGGGAGGTGCACATGGGTGGTCCACAGTGGGTGAGCTGGTGGGGGACACACATAGGTGGTCCACAGTGGGTGAGCTGGTGGGGGAGGTGCACATAGGTGGTCCACAGTGGGTGAGCTGGTGGGGGACACACACATAGGTGGTCTACAGTGGGTGAGCTGGTGGGGGGAGGTGCACATGGGTGGTCCACAGTGGGTGAGCTGGTGGGGGGAGGTGCACATAGGTGGTCCACAGTGGGTGAGCTGGTGGGGGGAGGTGCATAGGTGGTCCACAGTGGGTGAGCTGGTGGGGGAGGTGCACATGGGTGGTCCACAGTGGGTGAGCTGGTGGGGGACACACATAGGTGGTCCACAGTGGGTGAGCTGGTGGGGGAGGTGCACATGGGTGGTCCACAGTGGGTGAGCTGGTGGGGGGAGGTGCACATGGGTGGTCCACAGTGGGTGAGCTGGTGGGGGGAGGTGCACATGGGTGGTCCACAGTGGGTGAGCTGGTGGGGGGAGGTGCACATGGGTGGTCCACAGTGGGTGAGCTGGTGGGGGGAGGTGCACATAGGTGGTCTACAGTGGGTGAGCTGGTGGGGGACACACACATAGGTGGTCCACAGTGGGTGAGCTGGTGGGGGGAGGTGCATAGGTGGTCCACAGTGGGTGAGCTGGTGGGGGGAGGTGCACATAGGTGGTCTACAGTGGGTGAGCTGGTGGGGGAGGTGATAGGTGGTCTACAGTGGGTGAGCTGGTGGGGGGAGGTGCACATAGGTGGTCCACAGTGGGTGAGCTGGTGGGGGGAGGTGCACACATAGGTGGTCCACAGTGGGTGAGCTGGTGGGGGAGGTGCACACATAGGTGGTCTACAGTGGGTGAGCTGGTGGGGGAGGTGCACACATAGGTGGTCCACAGTGGGTGAGCTGGTGGGGGAGGTGCACACATAGGTGGTCCACAGTGGGTGAGCTGGTGGTGGGGGAGGAGATGCGTGTGTATGTGGTCTACCGCATGGAGCTGGTGGGAGGAAATGCGCATGCGTGGTCTACCGCCCGGAGCTGGGGGGCAGATGGGAGCTGGGGGGCAGATGGCACGGCGCCCTTTACTGGGGTCCTGTGCGATAAAGTAACCACACGCCCCAGTGTTTAGAGTAAGGTGCCCCAGAACAAAGGGGTGGATCTGGGTCTGGATGTCGCAGACCCATGTGAGGGATTTGTAGCACACAATCAACCAAAACCAGCGACAGGGCTGGGGGTGTAGCCCAGTTGGGGAGCCATTGCCTGGCTCTTGGACCCCACGGTGCCTGAGAGCAGGGGACAGGGCGCCACCAGGCACCAGGGCTCAGGAGTGCAGGGTGGCTTGCATACACCGTCTTCTCCCTGTGTCTTCTCGGGGTCTCTCTCTGTGTGCGTCTATGTTCTCATCTCGTTTTCTTATGAAGACACCAGTCCTGTGGGTCAGGGCCACCCTGGGGAGCTCACTGCACCTCCATCACCTTTGCAAAGACCTGTCTCCACACACGGCACATGCCAAGGTCCTGGGGCCAGGGTCGTAGCAGAGGAATCTTAGGGAGACTGGGCTTAGCCCATGACCATGACCCTCCCTCCCTCCCTCCCTCCCTCCCTCCCTCCCTCTCCCCACAGCCCACCACCCCATCCCTCTCCTCCCAGGGAAAGTCTATTGATTGCATTTTCCCCGGAGCCAGGACCCCTGTGTAACTAGCAGTTTAACAACAAAAAAAAACCCTTTTCCTTTCTCAGGCTGCACGGTTGGCTTCCAATGGGTGGGCAGGTGAGCGCTTCTGGAAGCTTCCGGAGCCTGCCCTGCGCAAATGCCAATGCGGACTGGATGTCGGCGCTGTGTCCCCGGCTCTGGGATGTGCCCCTGCACCACCTGTCCATCCCAGGTGAGGCCGCTCAGGTGGGCGTCCCCATGGTGGGTGGGTCCTGGTGGGGAACCGGCCGGGCCTGGTGCACCTGTGTGCATGCGCGCGCGCACACACACACACACACACGCACACACACACACACACACACACAGCTCGGAAGGTGGCATAGGAGGGTGGGCGGTGGTTCAGGCGACGCCGGTTAGACATGACTGAGGCAGCGTGGTTGCTGACGGTTGTGAAAGTGCCATCCGTGTCACTCCGCAGAAAACGAAGTGTAAGATGGTTTCCATCAGCCGATCTGCAGGGGACAGGCGCCAAGGATGGGGAAACGGGCGCCCTCTGCCGGCGGGGAGGCTGCACCGCTAAAGTGGGGGTTGACAGCGGATCCCTCTGTCCAAGTGCGCGCATCTAAGCACGAGACCCTTTGCACCGCTAGGAGAAAACCTAGGTCGGCGCTCGATGGAGACCAGCAGGGCTCCTCGGGGGTCTGCAAAAGCCAGGACATAAAGCCAAGAATCGATAGACGACACACGGGGTGGCGCCCTGTTAAAAGCCTCTGCACAGCAAAGACAGAGGTGTGAAGAGAGTCCTGCTGGCTTCTCGCACAGGTGGAAGCCAGGGGGGAAACAAAAAGCAAAACCCAAGGACATTGTGACGGCAGAAGGCGCCGCAGCCACGCCTGACATCCCAGCAACTCGGAGGCTGAGGCAGGAGGATGCACGTCAGAGGCCAGCCTCAGCAACTCAGCGAGACCCCGTCTCGAGATAGAAACTAGACAGGGCTGGGGTGCGGCTCAGTGGTGGAGAGCCCTGGGTTCGGTCCCAGATCCACACGCTCACACGACATGCAGAAGGGCAGGCAGCAGTGGAGGAGGGCCGGGGGAAGGAGGGAGGCCCTGCGGGTGGGAGTCACTGGATTGTGTTAAGGCACCTGCCAACGTGCCACAGCGGAACCCCGTTCTGCACGACTAACGTGCTCCACAGCTTAAAAAAGAGCTCCCAACGGAAAACCCCGTGCTCGATAGAGATCCGCATCTGGATCAACCGCGGAGGCTCAGGTGGCAGGCTGGAGAGACGGCCCGTCCTAGGGATGACCAGAGAAAGGGCGGCTGTCACGCTGGCAGAGCCGTCCCGTTGTTGGTGTAAGAGATGCGTAAAGACATAACGCCACACGATAATGTGCGTCGACGCACAGGGATGGTCCTGCCATGATGCACAGGGACGGTCCTCCCATGACGCACAGGAACTCTTTTCCTATGACGCACAGAGACGGTCCTTCCATGATACACAGGACAATCCTCCCATGACGCACAGGAACTCTTTTCCTATGACGCACAGGGACGGTCCTCGCATGACGCACAGGAACTCTAGTCCCGTGACACACAGGGACAGTCCTCCCATGACGCACAGGGACGGTCCTCCCATGACGCACAGGAACTCTTTTCCTATGACGCACAGGGACGGTCCTCCCATGACGCACAGGAACTCTTTTCCTATGACGCACAGGAACTCTTTTCCTATGACGCACAGGGACGGTCCTCCCATGACGCACAGTAACTCTTTTCCTATGACGCACAGGGACGGTCCTTCCATGATACACAGGACAATCCTCCCATGACGCACAGGAACTCTTTTCCTATGACGCACAGGGACAGTCCTCCCGTGACGCACAGGGACGGTCCTCCCATGACGCACAGGAACTCTTTTCCTATGACGCACAGGGACGGTCCTCCCATGACGCACAGGAACTCTTTTCCTATGACGCACAGGAACTCTTTTCCTATGACGCACAGGGATGGTCCTCCCATGACGCACAGGAACTCTTTTCCTATGACGCACAGGGAGGGTCCTCCCATGACGCACAGGAACTCTTTTCCTATAACGCACAGGGACGGTCCTCTCATCTGCACACTCGTGTTTCTGCAGTCAACACGTACTCACGTCCTGGGGCTGATGTAACAAGTCACCACAAACCAGGGCTTAGAATCATGGGCGTCGTGACCCCCAGCCCTGGAGGGCAGGGGCTGAGACGGGGTCTCCACGCAGGGCCCCTGCCCAGGCTGCAGGTGGGCGTGTCTGGGGCGCTGTCCACCCGCTGGCTGTGAGGGCAGCTGGGGGACTGCAGCTGGGGGACTGATGGCCGTCCCTGTGTTTCCTCCAGGGAGCCACGACACCATGACCTACTGTCTGAATAAGAAGTCCCCCGTGTCCCACAGCGAGTCCCGCTTGCTGCAGCTGCTGAGCAAGGTGGTGCCATGTGTGACGCGCCCCGTGGTGCTGAGGTGGTCTGTCACCCAGGTAAGGGCCACTTGGGGCCGGGAGGTGGACGGCAGGGCCATCGCTCCGCACAAAGCAGCAGGTGCCCCTGGTGGGCGCTCTTGCCTCATGCCGGAGATGGGGGGAGAGCAAGACCCTGAGGCCGCCCCAGGTGGTGCAGAGGCAGGGCTTGGTCACCGAGCAGCATCACACCCGAGGCGGCTGGTCACTGGCTGAGCGGGGCCACAGGCAGGGGGTGCCTGGGGCTGGCCAAGGCGACAGGCCGTTCCTCCTGCGGCCTAGATAGCCAGCAGCACCCTTCCCGAGGCCCCTCTCCCCACTCGGGAGGGCGCCCTGCTCCTCCCTGGGGCTTGCTCAGCTGCGGGTCAACTCCCAGAGGCAGAAGGGACCCACGCTGCAGGTTCCTAAGGGAAGGGCTCAGGAGGAGGGGGTCCTCTTCCCTGCTGAGGGATGGGGGTCTCTTCCCTGCTCCAGGGCAGGTGTGTGTGGGGGGTCTCTCCTTGCTGCAGGAGGAGGGGGGTCTCTTCCCTGCCCCAGGGCCGAGGCTGTCTCCTCTGGCCCCATCAGAGAGAAGGGCATCTCTGCCTTCACCCCAGGTGCCCCCCTCCTGCACCCAGCCCTCTGCCCAGGTGGGGCAGGTGCCCTAGACCCACCAGGGCATTTGATTTGATGCTGTGCAGAGGGGGCCTCCTGGAGGCTCAGCTGGCCTCAGCCACCCCTGGAGAGGCCGGGGAAAGGGGCGCCCCTCCATTCTGGGGAGGAAGAAGGCTGGCAGGAAGTGGGGCCCACCCCGGGGAGGAGATGGACCACTCGTCCCCCTCTGCCTCCTGTCCGAAGACTGTTGGTGACAAAAGGCTTGAGTGTCAGGGATTTCCCAGGGACACAAGACTGCCCCCAACGTCCAGCTCTGTCCTGTTGAATGTACTGTTTCTGCGTCTTAGTGACCACGGGGGCAGCAGGAGCTGTGGGGACCTGCCGGGTGGGGGATGAGCACCTGTCAGGGGTCAGAGCCTGCAGGGGGCGTCTCCTCATCCTGCCAGGGGTCTGCAGACAGTGACCCTGCAGGGGGTGTCCCCCATCCTGCCAGGGGTCTGCAGACAGTGACCCTGCAGGGGGGGTGTCCCCCATCCTGTCAGGGAGCTGCAGACAGTGACCCTGCAGGGGGGTGTCCCCCATCCTGCCAGGGAGCTGCAGACAGTGACCCTGCCTGCAGGGGGGTGTCCCCCATCCTGTCAGGGAGCTGCAGACAGTGACCCTGCAGGGGGTGTCCCTCATCCTGTCAGGGAGCTGCAGACAGTGACCCTGCCTGCAGGGGGCGTCTCCTCATCCTGCCAGGGGTCTGCAGACAGTGACCCTGCAGGGGGGGTGTCCCCCATCCTGTCAGGGAGCTGCAGACAGTGACCCTGCAGGGGGGTGTCCCCCATCCTGCCAGGGAGCTGCAGACAGTGACCCTGCCTGCAGGGGGCGTCTCCTCATCCTGCCAGGGGTCTGCAGACAGTGACCCTGCAGGGGGGGGTGTCCCCCATCCTGTCAGGGAGCTACAGACAGTGACCCTGCAGGGGGGTGTCCCCCATCCTGCCAGGGGTCTGCAGACAGTGACCCTGCAGGGGGTGTCCCTCATCCTGTCAGGGAGCTGCAGACAGTGACCCTGCCTGCAGGGGGCGTCTCCTCATCCTGCCAGGGGTCTGCAGACAGTGACCCTGCAGGGGGGGTGTCCCCCATCCTGTCAGGGAGCTGCAGACAGTGACCCTGCAGGGGGGTGTCCCCCATCCTGCCAGGGAGCTGCAGACAGTGACCCTGCCTGCAGGGGGCGTCTCCTCATCCTGCCAGGGGTCTGCAGACAGTGACCCTGCAGGGGGGGGTGTCCCCCATCCTGTCAGGGAGCTACAGACAGTGACCCTGCAGGGGGGTGTCCCCCATCCTGCCAGGGGTCTGCAGACAGTGACCCAGCAGGGGGTGTCCCCCATCCTGCCAGGGAGCTGCAGACAGTGACCCTGCAGGGGGCATCTCCTCATCCTGCCAGGGGTCTGCAGACAGTGACCCTGCAGGGGGTGTCCCCCATCCTGCCAGGGGTCTGCAGACAGTGACCCTGCAGGGGGGTGTCCCCCATCCTGCCAGGGAGCTGCAGACAGTGACCCTGCAGGGGGTGTCTCCCATCCTGCCAGGGGTCTGCAGACAGTGACCCTGCAGGGGGCATCTCCTCATCCTGCCAGGGGTCTGCAGACAGTGACCCTGCAGGGGGGTGTCCCCCATCCTGTCAGGGGTCTGCAGACAGTGACCCAGCAGGGGGGTGTCCCCCATCCTGTCAGGGAGCTGCAGACAGTGACCCTGCAGGGGGCGTCTCCTCATCCTGCCAGGGGTCTGCAGACAGTGACCCAGCAGGGGGGTGTCCCCCATCCTGCCAGGGGTCTGCAGACAGTGACCCAGCAGGGGGTGTCCCCCATCCTGCCAGGGAGCTGCAGACAGTGACCCTGCAGGGGGCATCTCCTCATCCTGCCAGGGGTCTGCAGACAGTGACCCTGCAGGGGGTGTCCCCCATCCTGCCAGGGGTCTGCAGACAGTGACCCTGCAGGGGGGTGTCCCCCATCCTGTCAGGGGTCTGCAGACAGTGACCCAGCAGGGGGGTGTCCCCCATCCTGCCAGGGGTCTGCAGACAGTGACCCTGCAGGGGGTGTCCCCCATCCTGTCAGGCGTCTGCAGACAGTGACCCTGCCTGCAGGGGGGTGTCCCCCATCCTGTCAGGGAGCTGCAGACAGTGACCCTGCAGGGGGGTGTCCCCCATCCTGTCAGGGAGCTGCAGACAGTGACCCAGCAGGGGGGTGTCCCCCATCCTGTCAGGGAGCTGCAGACAGTGACCCTGCAGGGGGTGTCCCCCATCCTGCCAGGGGTCTGCAGACAGTGACCCTGCAGGGGGGTGTCCCCCATCCTGTCAGGGAGCTGCAGACAGTGGCCCTGCAGGGGGGCATCCCCCCACACCTGTCCTCTGGTGGTCGTCCTCTCCTGCCCCGGGGCTGTCCACTCCCACTGCATGGCCCTCCCACTCTGTCTGGCGTCCTGCTGAGCATCCTGCATCCTGACTGGGGATGCCAAGGGCTGGGTGGATCCAGGGCTGTGGGGCATGCGCCCCTAGTGGGACTCCTTCCCAGAGACTGTTGGGACAAGGGTGACCGTGACTGCCCGATGTCCCAGAGACCAGCATTAGGGCTGGGGTGCGTCTAAGCGGGGCTGGGGTGGACTGAAGCCCAGGACGGCAGCGGGCCCTGGCTGTGCAGCTGAGGCTGCTCTCCCCAGAGCAGGTCTCCCCAGGGTGGGGCCCGGGCAGCTCTGGCCCCGCGTGAGGCTGGCGGTTCAACAGACACCCAGCGGGGGCCCCAGACAGTGCTGCACAGTGCGCAACCTCCGCGCCTCCTGAGCCCCAGGGACAGGGTCACTTGCCAGGAGGGAGCGGCCTGCTGGCCCGGGCAGAGATGACGGGCGTCCCTCGGCAGGCGCTGGACGTCACGCAGCAGCTGGACGCCGGGGTGCGGTACCTGGACCTGCGCATCGCGCACATGCTGGAGGGCTCGGAGAAGAACCTGCACTTCGTACACATGGTGTACACGACGGCGCTGGTGGAGGTACACAGGGGCCTGGTGGGGCAGGAGGTCGGCTGCCAGGGGCGGGGCAGCCACGTGCAGGTCCAGGCTGGTGGTCAGACCTTGGAGATAGCCTGAACAGCGCTCCCTGGGCTTGGCGGTCTCCCCACTCAGTGGGCAGAGACTCCCCACATTTGCAAAGTGGGCGGAACCAGCCCCCAGACCCGTTAGGTTTTCGGAATCCATTCTCTTCCCGAATGCCCGAGGCTTTCTAAAGTCTGAAGGGCACAAGCTGCGTCCTCCCAAAGCCTGCGGGCTGTTCCCTGTGTCCCCACCCCGTGTCCCCACTGCACCCCAGGCTCCCAGTCTAGAAGCACCTACTCTGGGTCACTTTGTACCGCTGGCCTGGCTCACGCCCCGGAGCCTTGGGACCCCACACCTTTGACTCACAGAGGCTTGTGTTTGGAGTGTGCTTCTACACAGACACCTGCACACGTGTACACACGCATGTGACACAGACACACGCAGAAATGCAGACACCCAGCATACACGCGCACACACACAGACATGCACGAACACACACAGATACGCACATGCACGTGTCGTGCAGATGGACACGTATGCGTTTGTGTACGCGTGAACACAGGGCAGCACACAGATCCAGATTCACATGTGCTGACATGCACACATACAGATGTGCATGCACACAACATGCACGTACAGGCATGTGCACGGACATGGATACAGACACCTGTGAACAGATATGCTCCGTGTGCACTCACACCCGTGAACAGACGTGTCCGTGCACACAGGACCGTGCATGCCCTCCTGTGCCTGGGCCACCCTCCCTCCTGCTGGCTTCCCCCCGCCCCCCTCCCGGGAGGCTATGTGTCCTCTGGGCAGCCCGGCCTCCCGTCTGCAGCCGAGGAGGCCCACCTCCCAGGAGGCCCCTGGCCCTGCTGCCCTCTGGGCCCGACTGAGCCCTGGCCCCTCACCCAGGACACCCTCACGGAGATCTCCGAGTGGCTGGAGCAGCACCCCCGGGAGGTGGTCATCCTGGCCTGCAGGAACTTCGAGGGGATGACGGAGGACCTGCATGAGTACCTGGTGGCCTGCATCAAGAACATCTTTGGGGACATGCTGTGCCCCCGAGGGGTGAGGAGGGTGCCTGTGCCCCAGGGCTCTCCTGGGCACTGTGTCCAGGGCTTGGTGTGTGTGTCTGGTCTGGCGGGGACAAGCCGGTCATCAGGGCCTTCTGGCTTCCCTGTGAGGGGGGCCGGGCAGCCTGGCAGGGAGGGCCTCTGGGGCGAGCGTGCAGCAACGCGATGGTCTGTGTCACCCACCGGGCACTTGCCTGGCCCTCACCTGGCACCCAGCCGGGGCTCAGGACATGAGACGCAGCCCTGGAGGCCAGAGGCCAGCCCCGGTGCTGACTGGGCTCCCGAGAGGATGCGGCCACCTTCCAGCTGCTGGGGGTGTCCTGCTGTGGCCCGGCATCCCGTGTGTCTGTGCCCAACACCCCGTTTGACAGCACGGGGCACCCGTCACGGGATTAGGGCCTGGCCCCTCCAGAGTGACCCATGCAGCTGATGAGACCCGCAAAGCCGTTCCCAGTAGGTCCCGGGTGGGGGCTTGGAGCGTGGGCTGGGGACACCGGTCGCCCTCAGCACAGCCAGGGGTCAGCTGTAGTAGGTCCTGCATCCGGGCCAGTCCCTGCACGTGCCCTTCTGGGTCTCAGGGCCCTGGGTCACTGCAGGTGCCCTCCTGGGACACTAAGCCACGGCGTCACCTCAGAGGCGCAGTGCCGGGCGGGCCACCCAGCCCCAGGCTCCCCTCACCCGGCACCCCACCCCAGTGACCCCGTCCCTTGCAGGAGCTGCCCACGCTGCGGCAGCTGTGGGCGCGGGGCCAGCAGGTCCTGCTCTCCTACGAGGACGAGGCCTCGGTGCGGCGGCACCCGGAGCTGTGGCCGGGAGTCCCCTACTGGTGGGGCAACAAGGTCAAGTCGGAGGCCCTGATCCGCTACCTGGAGGACATGAAGCGCTGCGGCCGCCCGGGTAGGAGGCCGGCCCTCCCGGGCCCACGGGGGGGACGGTCAAGGAGGCGGCCTGGCCGGCGTCCCCTCACGCTCGTGTCCCGCAGGGGGCCTGTTCGTGGCCGGCACCAACCTCACCGAGGACCTGGAGTACGTGCTGGCGCACCCGGCCGGGTCCCTGAAGGAGGTGACCCTGTCCAGCCTGCCCGCGCTCGGCGCCTGGGTCCGCGAGCAGTGCCCGGGGCCCGGCGCCCGCTGCACCAACATCATCGCCGGCGACTTCGTGGGCGCCGACAGCTTCGTCGGCGACGTCATCGGGCTCAACCAGAAGCTGCTGTGGGGCTGACGGTCCCCTGCGGTCAGCCGGCGGCAGCCCGGGGGCAGCCCTGGCCCCGGCTGGGCGGGCGCTGCTCCAGATCCCGCGAGAAGACGTCCTCCGAGCTCCAGATCCCGCGAGAAGACGTCCTCCGAGCTCCAGATCCCGCGAGAAGACGTCCTCCGAGCTCCAGATCCCGCGAGAAGACCTCCATCCAAGGGATGAGCCTGTGGTCAGGGATGACCACGGGGTGGGTCCAGCGGGTGTGTCCCGGGCAGTCCCAACCACGGGGTGGGTCCAACGGAAGTGCCCTGGTCAGCCATGGATGTGCTCATGGGCATGGCCATCATGATGGGTCCAGCAGATTTGTCTGTGGTCAACGATGACAATTGGGATGGGTCCAGCGGGTGTGCCCTGGTCAGCCGCGACCAAGGGATGGCTCCAACGAATGTGCTGTGGTCAACCATGACTGCTGGGATAGGCCAGTGGGCGCACCCTGGTCAGCCATGACCATGGGGATGTGTCCAGCGGTGTGCCCTGGTCAGCCATGACCATGGGGATGTGTCCAGCGGTGTGCCCTGGTCACCGAGGCCTACTCAGCCCAGCGGGAAGCATGGCCTGTGCAGGGTGGGGATGCTAGGAGAGGGGTCAGGGCCTCCTCACCCTGTGCTTTAGAAAGTCCCCGCTTCCAAGAGTGTCACGTCCCCTGGACGCATGGGGTGGGGACCTGTGCAGAGACCCTCTTGCAGTAGTCAACACACGGCCTGGCTGTCAGCTCACTCTGACGCCGCCCTTTCCCCGGGCAGCAGGCTCCTGGGGACCCTGGTCCATCTTGCTTTGGCCAGCTGTTAGTGGAGGGCCTGAGGGGTGGCCAGTGGGCGGCCCTGCGTCTGCTGGCCCCACAGTGTCACGGGCGGTCTGGTCTGTGTTCTAGTCTCTGCATCCTGGAGCTCGGGCGCCTGGCCTTGCAGCCCGGGGTGGGGGGGGGACTGTCCCCAGAGGTCAGAGGCTCCTGAGACCCCGCCCCTTGCAGGCGGGCTTCTCCAGGGCCAGCGTTTCCTAGACCCTCCTGGTGGGCACCCGCTGCTGGAGGCCCTGGGCACTGAAGGAGCCCACCCCGGGCTGTTTCCCAGCCTCCTGCCCACTGGGCAGGCCTGGGCAAGGCTGGGGGGCTCCCTGGGCGCTGGCCCTGCAGGCGCCCGTGACTGAGTCAATCTGGACCTCCCGCAGCTGCTGTGGCTGGGGTGCCACCTCCCGGTCCCAGGTCCCTTTAAACCCCGCAGGTGGCCGAGAGGCCTGGTCCTGCAGCCTGCCACAGCCCTGCAGAGCCGGTGTTCCCTGGTCATCTCAATGCCCACGACGTGTCACAGCACCCGTTACGGGCCGTCCTGCCGTCACAGAAGGGCGCAGACCTGGGTGTTCAGGACCGTCTGGAAATGGCGCCCTGGTCCGTGAAGCCTGTTGCACTTGGGACCCGCAGGGTGGTTTCAGAGGAAGCTGCTCGGGCTTTGTGGTCAACTGTCATGGCACTGCCGAGACGCGGCACAGCAGGACCAGCTCTGGGCACATCCCAGCACTGCCTGGCCCCTCCCCACCACCAAGCACCCTGGGGACAGCCCTTGGATGCTCAGGTCACAAGGGCGTCATTTCCTGTCTTAGGAGCCACCATTCAGGGTTAGTCCACCCTTGAGGACAATTAAAAGGAACCAAGCCAAACACGTGTGACTGTGGTGCCAGACTCGGGAACAGAGGGAGCCTGCGACAAGAGGCTGCTGCTGGGGGGGGGGGGGGTCCTGCCCCTGTCCCCTGAGAAGCCCAGGCCCTGTCCCTGGGACTCCGAGACCTCCAGCCTCGGCCCTGGGCTCAGGGAGGCCGCGGCGTGTCCCGTGGACCATAGGGACCCCAGCCTCCCTCTGGGCTCAGGGAGGCCCCTCCTCTCCCTGGGCCATAGAGACCCCCAGCTTCTTCCCATCCTCAGGGTCTGGGCTAAGGAGGCTAGAGTGAGGAGTCTGGTAAGACCCTGGGCAGCTGGAGGTCAGCTGGGGGACAGGAGCCTGGGCAGGTATCAGGAGACCAGATGGCCAGGGTGGGAGGTTCTTGATGATCTGAGCAGGACCCACAGCTGGACCCAGCCGCCCAGCAAAGGTGGGATTACAGGCCCTGCTGGGAACGCGCCCTTCGCAGGGTCGCCTGAACCCTCCCCCAGACTCCTCCTCCCATCCAGACTCCTCCCACCTCCCACTGCTTCCTCTTACCTCAGGCTGCCTCCTCCCACCTCCCACAGGCTCCTCCCACCTCCCACAGCCCCCTCCCACCTCCCACAGCCCCCTCCCACCGACTCCTCTCAGGCTGCCTCCTCCCACCTCTCACAGACTCCTCCCACAGCCTCCTCCGGCCTCTTTCCACTCCTGCAGGCTTCTCCCACCTTCTGCAGACTCCTCCCACCTCCCAGACTCCCCTCAGGCTGCCTCCTTCCACTCCCATAGGCCCCTCCCACCTCGCACAGACTCCTCCCACCTCAGGCTGCCTCCTTCCAGTCCTGCAGGCTCCTCCCACCTTCTGCAGACTCCTCCCCCTCCAGCAGCCGGCTGCCCTCCTCCTTCCTGCTTGGGGCCCCTGATGACCCCTCCAGCATGAGGGCCTTCAATCACAAGGCCGCTGTGAGCCCGAACACGCGGCTGGACACGGAAGCGGCCCTGCTCCCTATTGGCCACTGTCCCCAGCAAGCACCCCAGCAACGAGCGGTGCTGTTCGCACACCTGACATGGACTTTAATAGCAGCAGGGACACCACAGGCTGACCAGCTGCGGCAGGGGTGCAGGCTGGGCCGACCGCCGGCCCTGCTCGGCCGTGGACGGGGTGGGGGTGCAGCCAGCGAGGCGGCGGCCACTTGTTTCCAGTTCGGAAGCCACACAGTGCCCAGCGCAGGCAAGTTCATCCTGGGAAGAGCTTCCGGAACTTGCCATAGGCCGAGGTGCTGATGATGACCTTCACGTGGGCTGCCCCGGCCTCAGGCAGCACGTCCACCTGCTGCACCGTGGCCTCCTTGTAAAGCCAGCTGGGGGCAGAGAGGCCCGTCAGGGCGTGGCCGTCTCTGAAGCCCAGCCCACCTCTCCCCACTGCCCACAGCGCTCCCCAGCCCCGGAAGGTGGTGGTGGGAGCGGCTCCTTCCGCCCCCAGGAGAGGGCTGCTGGAGGCCCGGGCACATTGGAGGTGGACAGGACGTGCAGCCCTGCAACATGAGCGAGCACAGCTTAAGCACCTGGTGTATGCACATGCCAGCATCAGCATGGACTTCCACGCCCACTACCCACCCTCTGTGCACAGAGGCAGCTAAAGGTGGCCATGCTGCAAGGCCCAGGCCCACCGCCGTCCCGGGGCAGACCCGGGTCTGCGTCCCTCACCTGAGCTGCGGCCCGGCCAGCTTGACGTGCAGGGTGAGCACCTGCCTCCCGGTGGCCCTCAGCACGGCCTCCTCCAGCCCCACCCTCAGCTCCTCCAGCCCCTGTCCCAGGAGGGCGGACACGGCCACTGCGCTCGGGTCTGGGGGACGGTACCTGAGAGAGGCCAGCACACCTGTCAGCCCTGGGGCAGCTGCAGAGGTGAGGTCCCACCCAAGGGGCCCAGCCTGGGTGCTCTGGGTGCTCCTCGTGGGACCAAGTCACTTCAACAGGAAAGGCCACTGCCACCAATGTCACAGGGAGGCTGGATGCCAATGGCCCTTAGCAGCACTGGGAGATGGACACGTCTGTCCCTCGTGGGAAAGCCACAGTCCACCCCGACCCTCCCCGATGGGGATGTCCAGGGAAGGAGAAGCCTGTGGGTGCAGCGCGGCCCACTCACCCCGGAACCAGATCCACCTTGTTGTGCACTTCGACCACGGAGTCCAGCAGAGGGGCGGGCAGGCCCAGGCCCTGCAGGGCAGACAGGACGCTGACTTTCTGCAGCTCCGTCTCGGGGTGGCTGACGTCTCTCACGTGCACAATGAGATCCTGGTGGACAGGGAGGCCACGGGTCAGGGGACTTCCATCCCCACCTGCCTGTGGACAGGCTACATGGTCAGGGGACTGCTGTCCCCAGCTGCCTGTGGACAGGCCACATGGTCAGGGGGTAAAGGTGAGGCCCTAAGCAGCTCAAGGAGACCCAGTCTCTAATAAAACACAAAATAGGATGGGGACAGGGCTCCGGGGTCGTGCTCACCTGCCTGTGGGCGGCCCAGGAGGGGCTCGAGGGCACCACCGCCTAGGAAGGTGGCAGTGGACAGGGCTGCTGGAGGCCAGGACATGTCCGAGGTGGACACAGGCTTCCTAGTTCCTGTGCCTGGGTCCTGCCACCGCCCGCCAGCACCCCGTCTCCTTGGAGGGAGAGCTGCGCTCAGTGGCTGGCCTGGCCTCCCGGGCCCCAGAACGAGGAGCTGCCCGTGGAGGCTGGCCGGCGTCCTGCCCTGGCCCCCACGCACAGCCTGGGCCTCCGTGAGGTCATTGTGACTTCTGCAACTTCTCCAGGAGAAGCGTGGCCCACGGGTGGGGACAGTCCACCCCGTCGGGGCTGGACCGCAAGACGGTTTGCATGGGAGGTTCCTGGCTGCGCCACCAGTCACACTGCCCGTCCGCTCACCTCCGCGCCTGGGCCCCAGGAGCTGGACAGGCAGGAGGAGCCTCCCTGGAGCCTGTGACCCCTGGTCCAGCCTCTGCCCTCCAGGGCTGGGGGAGCTGGACTCCTGTGGTTTCTGTCCCCTGAGGAGGCCCAGGGACTCCTGCTGGAGCTGGAGGATCATGTCCTACAGAGGGGCCTGGCCCCCAGGGCTTGTCTATGGGGTCTTGTCCACAGGGCCACCCAACTCACCGAGTGGGCCACATCCTCCAGGGTGGCAGAGAAGGACTCGATCAGGCCGTGGGGCAGCTGGGAGAGGAAGCCGATGGTGTCCATGTAGAGGACGGTCATGCGCGAGGGCAGGGATCCTGCATGGGCCGTGATGTCCAGTGTGGCAAACAGCTGGTCCCGAGGCTGCGCGGCCTCGTCACCGGTCAGGGCCCGGATCAGTGTGGTTTTCCCTGGGGGAGGCACAGGACACACACATGAGGTCCCAGGGAGCCCCGCCTGGCCTGGCCACAGGCCCTGTCCACCCCTGAGACCCGGCCCTGGCAGAGGCAGCAAGATCCAGTTTACCCAGGCCCTGGGTGCCAGCTCCTCAGCGACCCTGGTGGCCAGAGAGGGAAGGTACAGGACTAGCCCTGGGTCGTGTGCAGCCAGGAGGGGTGGTGGTGCAGGTGACGTGTGCACACAGCATGCGGTGTAGACGGTGGGGTGGGTGCTGTGGACCAGCCTGGTGTGGGGTGGATGGACCTGGTTCTGTGCACCTGGGGTGGGGTGGTGTGCATGGACCTGGTTCTTGCACCTGGTGTGGGGTGGTGGAGACGGACCTGGTTCTTGCGGGTGGTGTAGACAGACCTGGTTCGTGTACCTGGTGTGGGGTGGTGTACACGGGCCTGGCGCTGTGCAGTGGTGTCTTGAGGAAGGTGGCTTTGTGGTGGCCCCTGGTGACCGGCCTCCCCACTGGGCTGGTCCCTGGACCTGCCTCGGGGGCACCTGGGCCATACCTGGCTGCCCCTTCTCAGGCAGGACCCCGGGGCCCCGGGGGTGCGGACCGGGATCCTCCCGCGTGCAGAGCGCGCACACGGCGGGCTGGCCGCGGGCGTTTATCCTGGGCAGCGACCAGGGGAGCCAGAGCCCGCGTCCTGCTCGGGCCTCTGCAGAGCTGCCCGCAGCTGTCTCTGGCCTTGGCCGCGGAACCCGGGCCTGGGCCCTGCCCCCCCGAGGCCGCACTCTGCGGGCGGAGCCTCACCGCAGTTGGTGTACCCGACCACGGCGACCACCGGGAACTCCCGCTTGGCGCGCTGCCTCCGCAGGAGCTGCCTCTTCCTGCGCAGCCTCTCCAGGGCCCTCCGGAGCTTCACCTCCTTCTCCCTCAGGAGGCGCTGCCGCAGCTGCAGGAAGGACTCTCCTGCAGAGCCCGAGGGCGGGCGCGTCAGGCGCAGGCGCGAGGGTCGCGAAGGAGCCAACTGCGCCTGCGCCTTCTCAGAGGGGCCCGCCCACCCACTTCTGCAGAGGCCTGGCGCCTCTACCGAGCTTTTCCACACCGGACCCCGGCCAGCTCCCTTTACCCCGGGGGAACCAGCTGAGGGGCGCCTCGGAGGGCAGCCTGGGATGACATGCAATAGGGCCAACGTGGCCCGCATGTCCCTGCCCTGCCCCCCAATCCTGGGTCATTGCTACCTCAGCCCAGAGAGGGCGATGACCGGGACCAGGCTGTGCGTGTCCCCAGCATTGGGGTGCTGGAGACCCAACTGCCAGCTCAGTAGCTACTTGTGTTCGGAGGTGGGGTCCCTGGGAGATGAATGGGCCACGCGGACAATGGACTAATCCATTCGTGGATGAGCGGAGGAGTCCGATGAGTCCACTCACGGATTAGTGGATTAATCCACATAAGGACTGGGTGCTCACTCATCAGTCCCCACTGCGTTAGTGCGCTAATCTGTGGTCGGGGGTTAGTCTATTTATGGGTCACTCCACCAGTCCCCAACAGAGGCTGGCTGACACCTCGTTCTTGGACTTGCAGCCATCAGGACATAAGCCGGACAGACTATTCTTTTTGTTGTTCGCTGGGGTACCCGGGATCGAACTCAGGAGCAGTCGACCACTGAGCCCCACCCCCAGCCCTATTTTGGATTTTATTTAGAGACAGGGTCTCATGAGTCGCTTAGGGCCTCGCCATTGCGGAGGCTGGCTTTGAGCTCGCGATCCTCCTGCCGCACCCTCCCGAGCCCCTGGGATTACAGGTGTGTGTCACCGCGCCTGGCGACAGACTCTGTTCTTATCAATTGCCCGTTTGTGGTGCTCAGTGACGCAACAGAAATGAAGATAACATTAGCTCGGATGTGAGACCAGGCCCGCTGCGAGCCTCCCCGGGCTGCCTCCCCTTTCCGAGGGAGGCTGCGCTGACGTGCCCCGCCCCAGGCCACGCCTTACCGGACCCCATGATGTACCGAGAGCCCCCGCCGCCTCGGTCCGGGACAGCCGCGTCGTGCTTCAGGTTCGACCTGGTGTGGAAACAGGACGCACTTACCTGCTGCGGACACGGGGTCCCTCCCGAAGAGCCAGGCAGGGGCAGGGGCTTTGACGGCAGAGAGGGAAGCGCTGAGGGGGCCTCTCCCTGGGTGGGTCCCCCACTGCCACGGGGTGGCGCTCCACACCTGGGGCTCCTAGGGGGAGGACGTGGAGAGGGCGCCCCCCGGAGCCGAGCTGTCCGTGGCTTCTCTTCTCTTGATGCCCGTGTGACAAACCAGCTAATCCAGAGGGGCCCCGGGGCAGTCAGGCCGGATGGGCCGCGGTACCTGAGCAGGGGGATCTCGGCCAGCGCCACCTGCAGCCGGGCCTCCTTGGTGCGCGCGTGGCAGCGGAAGATGTGCAGAACGACGGTGAAGCGGTCCAACACCCGCACGCCCCAGGCGGCCTCCAGCTCTTTCTGGAAAGGAGAAACGGGCAGGGAGAGGGTTCGGAGGGACCCGCCACTGCGGCTGGCCTCGGGCGGGATCCGCGGGACACCCTGGCCATGTGCTGCAGAGCGAAGCTTTCAACGCCGGTGTGGGGACACTCCGAGGTACCTTGGTGGGCGGGGACAGCCTCTCCACGTTCAGGAACACGCACGTGATTTCTGGAGACCCTCTGATTCTTTCTAAGGGCAAGAGAAGGTCCTGTCAGAAGCGCTGCCCCGGGGTCGTGGCTCAGACCCACCTCGCAGCGCGGCAGTGGGACGCACAGTGGCTGGAGGGTTCCGCGAATTCCCAAGTGCATTGCAGGAGAAGTCGCCAGGGACCATCTGGAGGTGCACAGGCGACACCCACGCACGCACGCACAGCAGCATCTCAGAGACGTCTGGGCTCTGGTTCAATAGGACCACCCGTCCAGCCTCAGCGGGCTTTTCGGGTTCAGGGGGAGTGGGGAGCTCTGGAACTGAGCGGGACAGAGGTACAAAGGGCCCCGACTGTGGTGCAATGTCGGAGGGAGGGTGCGCTGGGGCTGCCACGGGTGCAGTTACCCCATCTGCTGGCACGGACCTGCCCCCTGGGACCCCCAGGTGACTCATCCAACCTGTGACCCATCTGAGCCCCATGCACAGGCCTGTGGGGACATCCTGCAACCCCCTCCTCTGCTGTCCCCTCCCACCTGAGACCTGCCCGGCTGCTTCCCGGGCCCCAGGGAGCCAGCCCTTGCAGGACTCTGCCTGCCTGCTCTTGGCAGAGACAGAGGGGAGGGACACACCCAAAGGGACTCACCTGTCAGGTGCTCAAAGTTCCCTTTGCCAAAGATGAGCTTCCTCTCAGGCGTTTTGGTGGACACCACCATGGTCTCCACCACAGACCAGCCAGCCAGCGTGTGGACCAGAGCCCGGGCTTCTGCCACCTGCCACTCGGCTGTAGGAGCAGACGAGCCACCCTCAGGGTAGGGAGCAGGCCATCCACACCCACCCAGGACACGTCCACCTGCCCTCCACCCCTGAGAAGTCGGTCGGAGAAGACGCCCAGCGCCCGGGGGTACTCCCGAGCAGCAGGGCTCCTCCCTGGGAGACCCCAGGTGGGGCACCAGTGGGGGGACACAGGAAGGAAACCGTAGCCCCCACAGGTCACCAGGACCAGCCCCTCTCTCCCTGGGGGTTCACTCAGGGAGATGCAGCTGGGACCTGGGACGTGTGCAGCATGGCCTCCGTGGCATACCCCTGAGGCAGCCCGACAGCCCAGGTGGGTGCAGAGACCCGGGTGGGCCCTGAACTCTCAGGACAGACTGTGAGCCCCGTGGGCGAGAAGCAGCTTCTTTCCCAGCTGGCCCAGGGCCAGCGCTGGCCTGGCTGGGTGACACTCATGGAGGCCACTGGCTGCCCTGCTGGCCTGCCAGGACAGTGTCCCCCAGGGGCTCAGGACATGTGCAGGATGATGTGACGGATGATCTGAAGGGCCTTGGAAAGGCAGTGTCCACCCGGGAGGCAGGGGGAGTGGACGGAGCTCCTGGAGCGTCCTGAGAGGGGGCTGGGTGGGTCATCAGGCCCAGGCAGTGAGTGGGGGTCCAGGAGGACCCGGGGCTGAGGAAGCCTGGGAGAAGGCACTGGGCACTCGGGCTGGACACAGGCGCTGCCTGGTGCTTCTCTCATTTTCTGGAGAGCAAGACGGCAGGAGGAGGGGCGGACAGACGCAGGGACACCTGTGACACTGAGCTCCAAGGACAGGGGTGCTCTGAGAGCAGCTCCCACTGCATCCTGGGGCTTGGGAAGGGCACCCAGAGGGTCTGCAGTTAGGGTGCAGTAAGTACCTACATCTACGCCCCACAGTCCTCCTGCCTTCCTGGGTGCCTCTGGGAGGCATCCTGTCCCCCAAAGCCATGCCCACTGGGACCTCCGAATGGGATCTCCTTGGCCAACAGGGTCTTTGCAGGTTGTGATTGGTGAAGGACCCTGAGATGAGCCCCGCCTGGGTCAGGGTTATTGAATGGAGAACCCTAGGCCTATCTGGCCACCAGGACACTCAGAACAGGGTCCGCTATGCAATGAGAGGAAATTAGTGGATGCTCAGCGCGAAACCGTGCGACTTACTAAGGTGAACCGTAAGTTCAGGCCTCTTTATAAAGGAAAGGAAGATTTGGAGACAGAGATTCACAGCAAAGAGCCACGTGGAGACGGAGGCAGAGCCTGCAGTGAGGGGCCACCTGGAGCCTGTGCAGGGAGCTCAGCCTGGGACCCTGGTCCAGCCTCCGCCCCCAGGGCTGGGGAGCTGGGTTCCTGCCACGCAGTGTGCAGCAGCTTAGGACCCTCGTAACATAAGCTGCCCGGACAGCTGGGCCCCTCCCAGCTCCTCCCCATCGGTCAGGACCAACTCCTCGTTCGCAGGCTGATTCCTCTCAGGTGACAACAGCCAAGCTCTCTCGGGACCACCCCGGCCCCACGCCCAGGAGTGTCCCCTCTTATAGCACGTTCTCTCAGCTGAGCCCTCAGCCACAGCAGGTGGTCCCCTCAGGACCAACTGTGCCCTACGCAGGGGTTAGGGTTAGATCCGCCAGTCCTCACCACTCACGGCACTGGTGGACCCGAGGACACCAAGGAGAGGGACACTCAGTGACGAGGGTGGCGAGTGGCAGCTAAGCAGAGGCCATAAGTGGGTCCCCCAGCCTCGGCACCAAGAGGGGCCGGGTCTCCAGTCTTCCCAGCTCACCCTCTTGGTGGCTCAGATCTGACACGTGGGGGGTCAGCTCTGGCCCCCACCTTACGGGGACCTTCTGTCCATCCCAAACTCTGGTGGCACCTCTTCCCGCCATCCCCGCTGGGGCCCAGCCCGGCCCCATCAGAAGCACTGCAGGGAGCCCACCCCACCCAGCTGTGCAGCCTCTCCACACAGCCACCTGCCAGGAGGTCTGAGGCACCTGCGTGCCACCCAGGTGTGCACCCCCAGGACCCAGCTCGCGGTCACAGCAGCGCTGTTCTGGGCCAGCGTCCAGGGTGGATGATAAGCAGAACGCGAGGTGCTGACGTGAGCTGTAGCTGGGACGGGCCTTGGCACAGGCACACCGCGGGGAGCTGGACACCGCGGTCCAGCTGCCGCAGGAGGCCATCTACAGGACATGTCCAGAACAGACAAACCCAGACAGAGAAGTGGATTCGAGGCTGCCAGGGGCTGGGGTGGGGGAGTGACTCATGGGCATGGGGTCTCCTTTTGGGGTGATAAGAATGTTTTGGGACCATACAGAGGTGGTGGCTGTTGGGAACTGCACTCTTCAAAATATTTAATACATGACTTATATCTAAAATCCCCCCAAACAACTTCAAGGTCCCACTGTTTGGTGCCCACCACCTGCTGGATACCCAGTGCCCATAGAGAGAAAATTCCAATTGCTACAAGACTACAGGACCGTGTGGCTAGCTCTGTCCCCAGCTACAGTGGCCAGCCCCGTGTGGGGAGATCCCAGGACGTGCTCCTGAGACCACCCTCCCTTGGGCCCAGCCCCTTGCAGACTGCCCCAGATCTGTGTGCTCCCTCTGGCAATACCCAGGAACAAAAGGCACTGCCGGCCACTGGCCATTCCAGTCGCACACCTTCGTGCCTCGAGGGTGTGGGGACCAGGTGTGACATCACCTGTTGCTCACCTTCCCCTGACCCCAAACCTGCTAGCAGCGCCCGCTGTCGGGCTGCAAGAGAAGTCAGATGCTCCAGCACGACCGCCCGTCCCTCAGAGTCCCCGCCCCCAAAGACTGTGCCCCTACAGCTCCATCCTCGGTTCCTCCTCTGGAGGCCCCGCCCCCGGCCCTCCGCCCTATGAGCGCTTCCACTGTGTTCCCGCCCCTCGCAGGCGGCCATACCGGCATCTCCACCCTATGAGCGCTCCCCCTGGATCCCCGCCCCTCTGAGACCCCGCCTCCCCGGCACCTCCACCCTATGAGCGCTTGCACTGTGTTCCCACCCCTCGCAGGCCCCGTGCGGAGCACTTTCCTTAGGTCACTTGCCCTTCTGAGGCCCCGCCTCCCCGGCATCTCCATCCTATGATCTCTTCCCCTGGGTACCCGCCCCTTTAAGGCCCTGCCTCCCCAGCAGTTCCACCCTATGAGCGCTTCCCCTGGATCCCCGCCCCCCTGAGGCCCCGCCTCCCCAGCACTTCCACCCTATGAGCGCTCCCCCTGGATTCCCCTCCCCCCCCACCTTATGAGCGCTCCCCCTGGATCCCCGCCCCTCTGAGACCCCGCCTCTCCGGCATCTCCATCCTATGATCTCTTCCCCTGGGTACCCGCCCCTTTAAGGCCCCGCCCCCCCAGCAGTTCCACCCTATGAGCGCTTCCCCTGGATCCCCGCCCCCTGAGGCCCCGCCTCTCCGACACTTCTACCCTATGAGCGCTTCCGCTGTGTTCCCGCCCCTCGAAGGTTCCGCCTTCCCGGAATCTCGATCCTATCAGCGCTTCCTCTGGGTCCCTGCCCCTCGCAGACTCCGCCCCCAGCGCCTCAGCCATCTGAGCGCTTTCTCTGTGTTCTCGCCGGGTCCCGGTCACCTCTGGTCAGCTGCGGCTTCCCGGGTCCCCACTTGACCTCAGGGTGAACCAAGCACACGCGCTGGGTCCCGGCCGGCAGCAGGGGGTCGCTCCTGAGCAACTCCTCCTCCTCCTCCTCCTCCTCCTCCTCCTCTCCCTCATCTTCGGGCTCTTCCTCGTCCTCTCCCGCGCGTGTGGTCCGACCATTCGCTTTACTCCGCTCAGCGCTCCCCGGCCCCTCCCGGCCCCCCGGGCCATAACGGCCGGTGGCGGCGAGCGCGCGCACGGGACAGGGCGGCGGCGGTGCGGCCCTGGAAACCAGGCGGCCGCGGCCTACACGGGAGAGCCGCAGCCCCGGGCGGACGGCGGCCCGCAGGGCCCACATACCGCGTCCGCGCCGTACGCGGAGGGGCGGGGACCCGGGCCGAGTCGTGCGTCGGGTCGCTCTCTGACGGGCTGCCTGTGGGTCGCGCTGCGTCACGTGCCCGCGATGGGCGGGCGGGAGGCCGAGCCCGGGCCAGTTAAAGAGCCGAGTTCGCTTCCGGCCCAGCTCTGCCTGCGTGGTCTGCTACCGCAGCCGCTCTGGACCGCGGCCCCCTCCGCTGTGCTGAGGTCCGCGATGGGGACTCAGTCCCTCCCCGGGGATCAGGAGGTCCCGAGGTCGGCTGGAGGCTCCGGACCCGCCCGGGGGTCCCCGCGTCGTCTTTAGGGCCTCAAGTCCGGCCGGGGGTGGGGGTGGGGGCAGAGTCCAGCCCTAAAGGCCCGGGATTTGAGTTGGGAGATCCGTCCAGCGAGAGGGGAGACCTGGCCACGGAGTTGGAATTTAGAAAACACCGAAGTCCACCTGGTCCCAAAGGAGCCGCCCTCCCCAGCAGGCCGTGGGCACATCCAGCTGTCCAGGGCCCAGGTGTTGGAATTCACCGCTGTGGCCCCCTTTCCTCCTCCCTCCCGGGGGCGTGGGAGCTGGGTACCAGGATTGGGGCTGGTGGGTCCCTGAGACTGGCTGGCCCGAGAATGGGCGGTGCCTGTAGTGTGCTCCGCTGTGCCCACTGGTCGTCCCCCTTGATTCCCCGAAAAGAGCGGGTGTCAGTCCACAGTGGCCCCTAATTCTGGGCTGTCACAGTCCTTCAGACCCAAGGACTGGGTTGGGCTTTCTGGGTGACTTTATGTTAACTGTCACAGCAGAGAAGGAAGGAGCAGGCGGAGGACCGAATGGGGGAGAAATGTGGTCTCGAGGGCACGGGAAACCGACCCAGGAATGGGTGTGGGGCGTCGCGGGGAACCTGGGGTGCCTTGGGGCTCCCGGCCGAGTCCCTCGCACACTCGCTTGAGTTGATGATGTCGCGCGGTCGGTATCCTCCAGTTGCTGGTTCCCGGTGCCCTGCGCCCCGTGGCGAGGGCTTCAAGGAGCCCAGGCCAAGGAACCAGGGCTGCTGGCCGCCCAAGAGCGGGGTTCTGAGCGGAGGGCGGAGCAGGCGGGGGACCTGAGCGCCACCTGGCGGGAGGTTTTGGTCGTCACTTCATTCCAAGCCGTGATCCCCACCCGACCGCCTCGTTTCAGGTCTTGAAGCCACTGTCGTTAGTTTCCAGAGCGCTGGCGTCCAGAAAGTGGTCCTGAGCCACTGGACGCCTGCACTAGGGGCCTTAAGCACTCCATCCTGCTGGACGCGATGGCACATGCGTGTAATCCCAGCACGAGGTGGGGGCGCCCCATCTCCCACACTCATGCCATCTCTTAGCCCCTGCAGTAAAGGGCTCCCATGGGTTCTGGAGTCCTGTCTGAAGCTGCCCCTCAGCCCACTGCTGGGGAGGGACTCCCGGGTGGCAGAGGCACTGGGCGGCAAGGATCCCCAAATCTCTGAATCCACTGCAGGCTGTAGTACTGGGCACGCAGTCCTAGGGACCAGGCAGCCAGGCTGGCAGACACGGCCCCGGACACTGGGGGTTCCCGGGATGGTGCCGTCCATCACAGGAGGGCACCTGGACACTCCCTGCTGCTCTCCGGGGCCAGGAGGCCCCAGGCGCCTGGGCTGCTGAGCTCTAGCAGGTGTGCCCCTCTGGGTGCTGTACCACGAGTCTGGGTCGTGGCCCTGGGCATGGGGCATGGAGGACCCTGCCCACCCAGCCACACAGGCTCTGGCTTCCTGTCCTCTGAGGACACAGCCTTCATGGTCGAGGACGTGACACGGTACTCGTCTCATCTGGAGTCCAGGTCTGGGCCTTCTGGAGGCCGTGGTAGGGAGCCAGGACATCAGAGAGGAACAGTACTGACCAGAAGTGCAGGCGACGTCGGGGGGAGCGGAACACGAGGATGGGGTTCACAGGGACCTCAGCAGGTGAGGCTGGTGGGGACATGGGGGGGTCTGCCATCTCCTGCCTAGGCCCCGGTTGCTGGCTCTGCTTGGCGTCCCTGCCTCGAGCCCGACGGGTGGGAAGGCTCCCTCTTAGGCCAGGGGTGGTGGGCCTCCCAGGTCAAGACCCCTGGAGTCTGGCTCCCAGCTGGACACAGGGACCTCAGGAGCATGGGGTGGGGGGCACTGCATGGTGTGGAGGCCCTGCAGGAGGCACCTGCAGCTGGTCACTGCCCTCCTGCCGGCTCCGGTGTGGACGGCCAGACCCTCCTCCCTTGAACACCTTGGCCTGGTGCTGGGGCACTGGCTCCTCCAGGGTTCCTCTGCCATCCTTCTCTGGGCATGTCCCCATGGGTCTGGGGGGGTCTTCTGACTGAACCGCCCACTCCACCCGTGAGAACACGAGTGGCCTCCACAGCTGCCCGGGTGCAGAGGCTGTGGCCGCGGTCTTGGAGTGGACTCCTCGGGCGGCAGGCCAGCTGGGCATGGAGGGTGTGGCCACACAACCTGGGTACTGCTGGCTCCCGCGGCAGCGCTGTCCCCAGCAGCAGCAGCAGCAGCACTGAGCTTTGCAGCCCTGTGAAGGACCCCGACCCGGGCGCTGACCCTGGGCGGCTGACCACACCCAGCAGGGGCTGAAAATCCTTAAACTCTTTATTCAAAAATACAAACGTGGCCGCGTACCACATGGTAAGCTGCGCTGCACAGCAGATGAAGTCGTCTTTGCACGCCCGTGTGCGCGCGTGACCGCACCCGCGGTGCGCGCGGAATGTTCGCGACCCACACGCTGGGGGAGGGGCGCTCAGCGCGCAGGCGGCGTCAGGGCGCGCACCCGGGCGCCCCGCGGCTGACCCTGGCCAGCGTCCGCGCCGGCGGCCTGGAGTTCTTGGACGAGTGTCAGTCCCTCGGGCGGTGGGGACGTGCGTGCGCCGTCAATAACCCTTGACGACCTCCGCGGTGAATAAATAAACATCATCACTCCGTACAAACGCACTCGGTGTCCACGACAGGACAGTTAGCCAACCCGGCCGCTGGGGACGCCGCGAGGGCCTCACAAGGGCTGCAGGTCGTCGTCGCCACACGCGTACTCGTACAGGTCAACGTCGCCCAGCGGGGTGGGCACCTCGAAGAAGGGCCTCTGGGCCAGCGGGGACCGCAGCGCGCTCAGCTTCTGGTCCACAGGGCTGAGCTCCCCCTCGTACCTGCAAGGAGCGGCCGGTGAGGACCGCGGGCGGGCCGCCCTCTCCCGCTCAGGGCCGCCCTCGCCGGGGCCAGGTTCGCGCCGCGCTGGAGACCGCGGGTTCCGGTCAGCACCAGGCTCCCAAGGGGTGCGCGCACGGGGCCAGGGAGCCCGGGGACGTCCAGCCCGCAGCCCGCCCGGGGCCTCGGCACAGGAGCTCCCCCAGGGTGGGAACTGGTGGCCTCGGGTCTCCCCCAAAGCCTAAGGCAGCTTGTCAGCTGGTCAGTCCCTGCGAGCTGAAGAGACGACCCCGAGGTAGCAAGACGGTTTCCAGAAAGGGGGGTGACCCGGGTCAGCACAGGTGGCTGCAAGCTGCTGACCCGCACTTCCACAGCCAAGAGGCAGCAGCCGAGCACAGCCACCTGCTCGTGGGCACCGGGCTGCGTCAGGAGGGGAGGGTGGCAGGAGACACACGTGTCACTGGCCACAGCTGCTCCACAAAGGGAAGGGACAGGGAAGTATTGGGAGCAGGGACCCGAGGGGTCAGTGACCTGGGGGACATGGGGACACACAGCCCGGGAAGCAGAGGGCCCACAGGACAGGACTGGGCCTGCGGTTTACAGGGCCGGTCTCAGGAGCGCTCCTGAGGGTGGAGGACGCAGGCTGGACACCGGCATTTGACCAGCCAGGACGACGGATTCGCTGGCGCATGGATGCCCAGCGATCACCGCCCAGAGACAGGACCCCAGCGTCCACCCCAGGCATGGAGGGGGTCTCTGCAGCGGGAGCCAGGGGACACCAGGGGACACCAGGGAGGTGGCCCCCAGGGGTTGCTGATAAGATCCCTGAAGTAAAGACCCAGCCACCATGAGCGTGTGGGGTCACTGCGTCCTGCCAATGTCAGGAGTGACCAGGGAAGTACAAGCAAAGACACACGTGGGGACGGACAGACTCCTGGGGGGCAGCTCCCTGCAGTGCTGGTGCCTCATCCAGGTGCCACTTGGTGCCCCTGGAGCCCAGCCAGGTGCCCCAGGGACTTGGACTCCACAGATGGCCCTGGACAGCCAGGAGGGCCGGGCCTTGGAGTCTCCCACACACTGAGGGGCTGAGCCAGGCCCAGGGACCGTTGCGCCAGGGGACCTCAGGCGGAGCCTCAGGCTGCAGTGGGCACCGGGGGCAGCCCATGCAGCTGGCAGAGTGGCGTCGGCTTGCCCTGCCCAGAGCGCCCCAGTGCCCCCAACGGGGTGTGCCGGAGCCTCGGGCCTCAGGAGCTCCCATGCCAAGGCCAGCTGGGCCCCAGGACCGCCAGGAGGCCAGTCACCCAGACCCGGGGACGAGCAGACGGTGAACTGGGTCCCGGTGGAAACAGCCGGTGCCCTCTGACCTGTCCACCTGCCCGCCGCAGCCCAGGGAGAGGACCCGCGGGCTGCACTGGACTCGGCCTCCCCGTCCAGTCCCCTGCCAACACGCACAGCCGCCATTCACCAAGGCCCGGCCGCAGGTGGGTGTTCCCGCTCCCGGGTGCGGCCTGATGACAGGAGTGACGGCCGGCTCGTGTCAGAGGTGACCAGGGCACCAGACCTCAGGGCGCCCCAGGGGCACGCGGCGTCAGGGCCCGGCGCCGAGGTCCGCCCCACATGTCCGACCACACAGGACGGCGGGCCCTGTCCCGTCCCACGCAGCCCGCGGCGCGGCGCTCACCCGTCGTCCCAGGGCTCCCCCGCGGCCTCCTCGGCCACCAGGATGTCGTACTCCTCCGCGGCGTACTTCTCCCAGTCGGACAGCTCGGGGCCCTCGCTGTCGCTCTCCTGCGGGAGACAGGGAGCCGTTGGGGTCGGGAGGCCCCGCGGTCAGCGGCAGCCGGGGGGGCGGCCGCCCACTCACCCGCAGCAGGGAGGCCTGCTCTTTCTGCTCGTGGCCCAGGTACTTCTCGATGTTGAAGAAGGTGTCGAAGAAGACGTTGGCCACCTTGCACTGCTTGAGGTCGCGCAGGGTGATCTTGCCTGCCGGACAGAGGGACGAGGGACGAGGGACGAGGGAGGGAGGGGCCTTTGGACACAGGCGGGGGGGGGGGGGCCGAGGGCGCAGGGGGGGGGGGCCGAGGGCGCAGGGGGGGGGCTGAGGGCGCAGGGGGGCGCTTGTGCCCCAGGCGCAGCCGGAGGACTGGCGCGGGCACCCGGCCTGCTGAGCCCCTGAGGCCCTGGGCCAGGCAGCCACCCGGACACCCCAGCCCAAGACCATCTGAGCTGTCCAGGACCCCGGGGGGCCTGCCCAGGGGGGCGGAGGCACTTCAGAGGAAGGGACAGCAGGCGCCTGCGCCGTCCTCAGAGACCTGGTCACCTCCAAAGGGTACGGGAAAAACCAGGTGGTGGTGCGGGGAGCCCTCCTCTCTCTAGGGAGCAGGGACCCCTCCTCTCTAGGGAGCAGGGGGTCCTCCTGTCTCTGGGGTGTGGGGAGCCCCCTCCTCTCTATATAAGGTGCAGGGAGCCCCCTCTCTCTCTAGGGTGCAGGGGGTCCTCCTGTCTCTAAGGTGCAGGGAGCCCCTCCTCTCCAGGCCTGGGTTTGAGGCCACCCCTCCTGCCCTGTGACCTCAGAGGACGGGGAGATGACAGGGCTGGGAGAGCTGGGCAGGACAGCTGGGCGGGACAGTGGACCTGGTGGTGTCCACACCAGGCAGGGCTGAACCCTGCACTCGAGCGCCCATCCCCAGTGATGGCACGTGCTGCCTCCTGGGACACCCTCAGTGAGGACCTGGTCCCAAGTCCACAGGGATGGGCCTTCCCATGGGCTCCTCGGGTGTCCACCCGTGCTGCAGATGAGGCCCGGTGCTGGCACCTGGCAATGGGCAGCCCACCTGGGGGTCTCCTTGCAGGCCCTCCTGCTGTCCCTCCCCGGGTCGCCCCACACGCCTCACCTTCGCTCTGCGGCTTGACCAGGTCTAGCATCTGGCACAGGCAGTCCTCGAAGGGCAGGGCCTCGATGGCCATGCTGTCCAGCCTGCGGCACTGCTCCTCGTAGAAGTACTCCAGCTCGAACATGGACAGCGCCCCGTCCCCGTCCAGGTCCATGCACCGGAACCAGTACTCGATGCTAGTGTTGGGGCCCGTCAGCGGGGCTGCCAGGGACACGCCCACCCAGGCCCAGCCTGACCAGGACGGGACACGCCCACCCAGGCCCAGCCTGACCAGGACGGGACACGCCCACCCGGCACAGGCTGACGAGGACGGGACACGCCCACCCTGCACAGGCTGACGAGGACGGGACACGCCCACCCTGCACAGGCTGACCAGGACGGGACACGCCCACCCGGCACAGGCTGACCAGGACGGGACACGCCCACCCGGCACAGGCTGACCAGGACGGGACACGCCCACCCTGCACAGGCTGACCAGGACGGGACACGCCCACCCTGCACAGGCTGACCTGGGGCCTACAGGAGCAGATGTGGGGGGGGGGGCCGCATGCGCCTCGGAATGAACCCGAGCTCCTACCTTGTTGGGGTCTTTTTGTCTTCCTCAGAGATCAGAAACCAGACAAAGTCAGCGTAGCTGATCTTTCCTTCCTTCTGGACTTTTCTACCTCTGTGTCCAGGAGGGAAGAGAGGATGGTGTCAGGGAGGGAGGGGTGGAGGAGGGAGGAGGGAGGGGTAGAGGAGGGAGGGAGATGGAGGGAGGGGTGGAGGAGGGAGGGGTGAAGGAGAGAGGAGGGAGGGGTGGAGGGTGAAGGGGGGAGTGGTGGAGGAGGGAGGGAGGGATGGAGGAGGGAGGGATGGAGGAGGGAGGGACGGAGGAGGGAGGGAGGAGGGAGGGACGGAGGAGGGAGGGGCGGAGGAGGGAGGGGCGGAGGAGGGAGGGACAGAGGAGGGAGGGGCCAAGGAGGGAGGAGCCAAGGAGGGAGGAGGGAGGGACAGAGGAGGGAGGGGCGGAGGAGGGAGGAGCCAAGGAAGGAGGGGCCAAGGAGGGAGGAGCCAAGGAGGGAGGAGGGAGGGGCCGAGGAGGGAGGAGCCAAGGAGGGAGGAGGGAGGGGCGGAGGAGGGAGGAGGGAGGGGCCAAGGAGAGAGGAGGGAGGGACAGAGGAGGGAGGGGCCAAGGAGGGAGGAGGGAGGGGCGGAGGAGGGAGGGGCGGAGCGGGAGAAGGAAGGAGTGGAGGACAGGGAAGGAAGGGCGCGTGGGGGGCTTGGGGGCGGGACATGCGGGGTCCCTCCAGCCCTAGGAAAGGTGCTGCGTGCTGCGTGCTCCCTGTGCGCACAGGAGCGGGCTCCAGGCGAGCATGAGCAGGGCCGCGGGCTCAGGGCGCCCCAGGGGACGGGGCCTCCGGCGGGGCTGAGACACTCAGCGGTGGACCACACACGGGTGCCTGAGCCAGCCCTCGGCAGGACCCCCGCCGACAGGCGGCTCCCCTCTCTGACTGCGTGATGGGGCCCCACGGGAAGCGAGGGCCACGTCGGGAAGGGCGCAGAGCACTTGCACCCGCTCCTGGAAGTCACCCACTCTGGGAGGGCAGGGAGCTGAGGGCCACCGACCTCGTCACGGCGCCCGAGAAGATCCTGTCAATCATCTTGGTGGAAATGGCTGCAAGGGAAGAGTGGGCCGTGAGCACAGCTGCGGGTCTCCGGCACCAGCACCAGCACCGGCACCGCAGCCGGTGCTTCCCGCGCTGTCCTCGAGCGCAGCCCGGTCACCGTCGCTGCCCATGGAGCCCATGCGCCGTGATGAGGAGACAAAGTCCTTCAGAGAAAACAGCACAGTGAAGCTGTCCCGAGTGCCCAGGACATGACCACACGCCGGGCAGCAGAGCACCGCCGACCCCACACACGGGAACCGCCCAGTCCTGCAGGCCGGAGGCCCTGAGGTCCAGGGTGGGCAGGGCGGGCTCCTCCCGAGGCCTCTCCCCTGGGCTGGCAGCCGCAGTCTTCTCCCTGTGTCCCCCCGGGGCGTCCCTCTGTGTGCGTCTGTGTCCTCATCTCCTCCTCTACGAGGACCCCAGTCCTGCTGGGCCAGGGCCACCCTGGGACCTCCCTGCACCCCACACAGCCCATTCTGAGGTCCTGGGTCAGGGCTGTGACCTCGGAGTTTTGGAAGGACAAAATTCACCCTTAAGAGGCATCATCTACGGGACAGAGAGCCCCAGAGTCTCCCCTGACCTCTAGGATTCACCCTGCTTGACCCAAAACACCCGACGCGGAAAGACAGGATCAACTCACGTCCTGCCCTGGTCCTGTGAAGGGGCCTCGTGGGGAAGCAGGGTCTCTGCAGAGGGACTTAGTGGAGTGGCCTGAGATGGGCCCCTCCTGGGTCAGGGGGCCCTCATGCAATGGCCGTGTCCTCCCAAGAGACAGAGGAGGGGACACAGACCCAGAGGAGGGCCCCGTGGAGATGGAGGCAGACACTGCAGTGAGGGGCCACCAGCCCAGGGCCACCTGGAGCCCAGGAGCTGGACAGGCAGGAGGTGCCCCTGGAGCCCTGGAGGGGGCTCAGCCGGGGACGGGTCTGCGTCCTCTGCCCGGGGGTTTTTGCCTGCTCCTGAGTGTGGGACCTTGGCCGGAGCCTTGGGGACTGGCGCAGCCCACAGGCGCTCTGCAGGCTAGTGGTCTCGGGAGAGGGGAAGGCCACAGAGGGGACGCCTCCCAGGCAGCTGGCCCGACGCAGCTGGAGCCCGGCCGCCATGGGCAGAGCTGGTGCTGCTGCCCTCACCTGCAGGCAGGCGCAGCCGAGGAGCGCGTGGACGACGGGCAGCGGGGGAAGGACCAAGCCCTGTGGCCACCAGGGGAGGGCAAGGCCTGCTGCAGCTCCTGCCTGCCCCACTGCAGGTAGCACACCAGTCACCAGGGTCCTGAGGACGCCCTGGAATCTGACAACAGCGTCACCCTGCTTCACGACTGCAGCCCCCGACTGTCCCCGAGCCATGAGAGGACTGGCCAGGGGCGTGGAAACAGGATGGGGGGACTCACAGGGACACTGGGCTCCGATGACTAGGAAGGGGAGGTGACCTGCACACCTGTGGGCCAGTGGTGTCCCTGAGGCTGATGACTAGGAAGGGGAGGTGACCTGCACACCTGTGGGTCAGCGGTGTCCCTGAGGCTCTGATGACTAGGAAGGGGAGGTGACCTGCACACCTGTGGGTCAGCGGTGTCCCTGAGGCTCTGATCACTAGGAAGGGGAGGTGACCTGCACACCTGTGGGCCAGTGGTGTCCCTGAGGCTCTGATCACTAGGAAGGGGAGGTGACCCTGCACACCTGTGGGTCAGTGGTGTCCCTGAGGCTGATGACTAGGAAGGGGAGGTGACCTGCACACCTGTGGGTCAGTGGTGTCCCTGAGGCTGATGACTAGGAAGGGGAGGTGACCCTGCACACCTGTGGGCCAGTGGTGTCCCTGAGGCTCTGATCACTAGGAAGGGGAGGTGACCTGCACACCTGTGGGTCAGTGGTGTCCCTGAGGCTGATGACTAGGAAGGGGAGGTGACCTGCACACCTGTGGGTCAGTGGTGTCCCTGACGCTCTGATCACTAGGAAGGGGAGGTGACCTGCACACCTGTGGGTCAGTGGTGTCCCTGAGGCTGATGACTAGGAAGGGGAGGTGACCTGCACACCTGTGGGTCAGTGGTGTCCCTGAGGCTCTGATGACTAGGAAGGGGAGGTGACCTGCACACCTGTGGGTCAGTGGTGTCCCTGATCACTAGGAAGGGGAGGTGACCCTGCACACGTGCGGGTCAGCTGCGTCCTCTTGAAGTTCTGATTACTGGGAGGGGGAGTAGCCCCGGTGACCGTCTGCGGCAGCCTGAGGGAGAGGGCACTGTCCACAGGCGCTTGTGGAGCTGGGACACCAACGTCAGGGAGCAAGGGGCAGCGGAAAGTGAAGCAACAGGGCAGGGCCTCAGAGACAGCGTCCCCTGCTGGACCCACGTCTCCTGGTTTGGAGGCGACCCCGGGTGAGCTAGCGCCTGTGTGAACCTCTATCCTAGATAACAGGGTCCACCTGAGGAGCAGGACTCCTCAGGGTGGGCAGGAGACCCCGGTGACCACTGGAGAGCAGGTATCCTGGCCTGGGCAGCCACAGGAGCTCAAGGAGGGGCGGCTGGAGGGGCAGCTGGGGACAGCACCCAGGCCGGCTCTGCCTGGGAACCCGACCTGAGGTTCCTCAGAGACCAACCACGGGACAGGGCAGGCTCCAGCAGTGACCAGGATGCAGGATGCGTGGCCAGTGAGCTGGGTCAGAGGTCTGGCCACTAGGAACAGGGGTGAAGGGCTGGGGCCACTGGGGATGGACCAGAGACACTGACGCCCGAGCAGCCTGGGGACAGGGGCTTTGAGGACAGGGGACAGGGACGGGGAGGGCAGGGCTGAAGGCTGAGGATGCCCCACTCCACCTCATCGTGCAGCGTGGCCCTCCTACACAGGGACCACGTGTCCCAGACACCACCTCAGTGACAGAGGCAGTGTCCTGGGTCAGGACAGCAGGCAAGGAGCACGCAGGCAGGGGGAGGCCAGGAGGGCAGGGCCAGGGTGGACGCCAGGCTCCCTGAGCCGTGTGCGGTGTCACCTGGGCCTGCACAGTGCCCTGCCCCAAGTCCTGCAGCCAGGCTCACCGTGGTCATTGTGTCGGGCCAGGTCCTGCGCGTCGATGAGGAGGTCGTGGTCTGTGTCCAGCTCCCAAAACTTGCAGTAGATGACGTAGAAGTGCTCGTAGGAGAAGTACTCCGTCAGCTGGTTGATGTCCGCCTCCTCCTCCAGCAGGGCCACGTTCTGCAAAGGACCAGGAAGTGGCTGAGCAGGGTCCTGAGGGGAGGAGCCTGCACGGGTGGGAGGGGCCTCCCGAAGATGGAGCAGTGGGTGGGAGGGGCCTCCTGAAGATGGAGCAGCGGGTGGGAGGGGCCTCCTGAAGATGGAACAGTGAGTGGGAGGGGCCTCCCGAAGATGAGGAGGGTGGGAGTGGCCTCCCGAAGATGGAGCAGCGGGTGCGAGGGGCCTCCTGAAGGAGGAACAGCGGGTGGGTGGGGCCTCCTGAAGGAGGAGCAGCGGGTGGGAGTGGCCTCCTGAAGATGGAGCAGCGGGTGGGAGGGGCCTCCTGAAGATGGAGCAGTGAGTGGGAGGGGCCTCCTGAAGAAGGAGGAGTGGGAGGGAGGGGCCTCCTGAAGATGGAGCAGTGAGTGGGAGGGGCCTCCTGAAGGAGGAGTGGGAGGGTGGGGCCTCCTGAAGAAGGAGCAGTGAGTGGGAGGGGCCTCCTGAAGAAGGAGGAGTGGGAGGGAGGGGCCTCCTGAAGATGGAGCAGTGAGTGGGAGGGGCCTCCTGAAGGAGGAGTGGGAGGGTGGGGCATCCTTAAGAAGGAGCAGCGGGTGGGAGGGGCCTCCTGATGATGTTGGATGGGTGGGAGGGGCCTCCTGAAGGAGGAGCAGCGGGTGGGAGGGGCCTCCTGAAGGAGGAGCAGCGGGTGGGTGGGGCCTCCTGAAGGAGGAGCAGCGGGTGGGAGGGGCCTCCTGAAGGAGGAGCAGCGGGTGGGTGGGGCCTCCTGAAGGAGGAGCAGCGGGTGGGAGGGGCCTCCTGAAGGAGGAGCGGCGGGTGGGAGGGGCCTCCTGAAGATGGAGCAGCGGGTGGGAGGGGCCTCCTGAAGGTGGAGAAATGGGTTGGTAGAGCTCGTGAAAAGGGGCCCGGAGCCTCTTGTGTCTAGGGGACGGGCTCTGCTCTGAGGAAGGGGCGGCTTCAGAGAGAGGGCAGCTTCCTCAGGGGTGAGTGGAGGAAGTCTGCAGGGAGGCCAAGGCGCAGGGCAGGCACACATGTCGGGCCATGCCGAGGACAGGCTGGCCATGCTGGAGACTCTGTGTCCCCTGATGGGACTTGGTGCTTGGTGGCCTGAGGGTCCTCTGTGCCGGGGCCCGCACCCGGGTCCTCCAGCAGAGGAAGGAGCCCACCTCCCCGGGCGCACCTGCAGGAAGGTGCTCCTCCGGAGCTCCGTGCAGGTGATCCTCCCAGTCCAGGACCTGTTGACGGTGTAGAATATCCTCTGGATGACCTGCGGGAGGAGGACCCTCAGCACAGCACCGGCGGGTCAGGAGGGGGCCTGCGCAGGGCTCCAGCCACCAGCAGAGGGCGCCCGCCCCCACAAGTCAGGCGGGGCCTTTCAGAACCACAGGGGCCCAGCTGCCTAAGGGCAGAGCCTTGCTGTGCTGGGGCTGCCCTGGGGGACGCAGCAGGGCAGGGCTGTGCTGGACAGGGACGGAGTGCTGCCCGGGCTGCAGGGAGGGATGAGGAGGGCTCTGCAGGCCCAGGGCTGCGTCTGAGCTCTCAGGGCAGGAGGTGAGCTGGGGGCCAGGGCGGGACGGCAGAGGCTGAGGACAGTGCCAGGTGAGCCTGGGGTGAGAACCTGCGGAGACTTCCACAAACAGCCCGGCACCATGCGGAGGCACACGCGGTGGCCGCGACCTCCTCCCACGTGGCACAGCCAGCCTGACCTGCGGACGGGGCTAGCTCTGCCCCAGGGCAGGGGCGGCCGCAGCTGATCCCAGGACGCGCCCCCTGCTCACCCCCGCCCTGGCGCTGCGACGTCTCACGCCCCGAGCCGCAGGCTGCCTCTGGAAATCCGGCCCCTCTGCTCATGGGCAGTGCAGACCCACAGCCCCGTGAGTGGGCAGCAGGGTCAACTGAGCCCACCAGATGCAAGGAGGGCAGCGCTCCAAGGAGTCCACTCTGCCCCACCCACGACCCCCCCGGGGCAGACATGTCCCTGCCACCCATGGCCCCGGGACAGGAGACCTCACCACGTCCCTGAGCCCTGCCGGACACATGAGCACTGTCACCACCCAGAAGCCCGAGGCCAGCGGACGCTGCATTCAGGTGCTCCAGTGTCATGAGGCCACGTGCTGTCCCTCAGGGGTGGCAGCGCCGGTGCCTGGCCCACAAGCTCGTGATTGATATGTCTGACTCTGACTCGGTGGCGGTCGCAGCAGGGGCGGGGCGAAAGCCTGCGGGAGCCCTGGTCACCCCGCAGCTGCTCTCCCAACACTGGCCCGGCGAGGGGGGCTCTGGCGCTGGGACTCACCGTGGTGATGTAGCGGGAGTGGAACTCGGACGCCTCCTTCAGGAAGGACAGGCCAGGGTGCGTGTTCACCACGTCCTGCAGGCACAGGGACAGAATGAAGGCCGAGCCACCCAAGCCAGTGCGGTGCGGGTCGCCCTGCCAGACTCGGCCGAGCCACGCCAGGGCCGTGGGAGAGGCTGCAGGTCCACCCAGGCAGCCTGGCACCGCCTCTCACGACCCCGCGGGCTGCGGGGAGCACTCCACCTGTGGACCCCACCGGCTCAGCCACTCCCCACGAGGCCCCTCAGTGCCCCGCCCTCCACGGGTGAGAAGAGCCGGGCAGCCACGCCCAGGGAGCCAGCCCAGCAAGGAAAAGGGCCCCAGCAGCGGAGAGGAGCCCCAGGGGACCAACTGACCCTGCCCCGGCCCCCAGGCCCCAGGGACCCCAGGCCCAAGTCAGCAGTCCGCACCCACACGGAAGGCTCTGCAGCTGGGGATTCGTGGGGCAGCACGGGGCGGGGCCCAGGCCTGTGTGGGAGGAGCCCCAGGTGAGCGGCCTCCCCTGACCCCCAGGCCACACAGCCGAGGGGACCCATATGCGCAGTCCGCACCACACGGAAGGCCCTGCAGCGGGGGTTCTGGGGGGTTCCTGGGGCAGCGGGGGGCGGGGCCCAGGCCTGTGTGGGAGGAGCCCCAGGTGAGCAGCCCCGCCCCCTGCACTCCCAGGACAGCAGCCCACGGGACCCACATGCGCAGCGCTGGGGGTTCCTGGGGCAGCGGGGGGCGGGGCCCAGGCCTGTGCGGGAGGAGCCCCAGGTGAGCAGTCCCACCCCCTGCACTCCCCTGACTACAGCCCACCGGACCCACATGCGCAGTCCACACTGCGGCTGGGGGGTCCTGGGGCAGCGGGGGGCGGGGCCCAGGCCTGTGCGGGAGGAGCCCCAGGTGAGCAGTCCCACCCCCTGCACTCCCCTGACTACAGCCCACCGGACCCACATGCGCAGTCCACACTGCGGCTGGGGGGTCCTGGGGCAGCGGGGGGCGGGGCCCAGGCCTGTGCGGGAGGAGCCCCAGGTGAGCAGCCACGCCCCCTGCACTCCCCTGACTACAGCCCACCGGACCCACATGCACAGTCCACACTGCGGCTGGGGGGTCCTGGGGCAGCGGGGGGCGGGGCCCAGGCCTGTGTGGGAGGAGCCCCAGGTGAGCAGCCCCGCCCCCTGCACTCCCAGGACAGCAGCCCACGGGACCCACATGCGCAGCGCTGGGGGTTCCTGGGGCAGCGGGGGGCGGGGCCCAGGCCTGTGCGGGAGGAGCCCCAGGTGAGCAGTCCCACCCCCTGCACTCCCCTGACTACAGCCCACCGGACCCACATGCGCAGTCCACACTGCGGCTGGGGGGGTCCTGGGGCAGCGGGGGGCGGGGCCCAGGCCTGTGCGGGAGGAGCCCCAGGTGAGCAGTCCCACCCCCTGCACTCCCCTGACTACAGCCCACCGGACCCACATGCGCAGTCCACACTGCGGCTGGGGGGTCCTGGGGCAGCGGGGGGCGGGGCCCAGGCCTGTGTGGGAGGAGCCCCAGGTGAGCAGCCCCGCCCCCTGCACTCCCAGGACAGCCGCCCACGGGACCCACACGCGCAGTCCACACTGCGCACTGCGGCGGGGGTCCTGGGGCAGCACAGCGGTGGGGCCCAGGCCTGCGTGCATCTGGACACGGTGTCCCTCCAGGTGCGACGCTCACCTGCAGGAAGGGGACGAAGTCTTCCTGCACCAGGTAGTTGCAGCCGGGGTTCATGAGCAGGTGGACGAATTTGGCGGCTTCATCGTGGCAGTTTTGCAGGATCCTGGGGACACGAGGAGGTCTGAGCCACCCTCCTGCCCCAGACGCGGGGGTGGGTGGACAGAGTACAGATGAGCGAGGAGGCTGGGGTGGACAGGAGGCCGGGCCATGGATGCGCACCTGTGAATGACCCAGCTCCAGGGGATGGCTACTGGGGAGGAGGACCCAGGGACCCTGCCCCCTCTGTGCCCTCCCTGGCCGGGACTCACTTTCTCCACATGGCCACGAACTTGTGGACGGACACTGAGCCTGTGCGCTCCCCGCCGGCTCCATAGAAGAGAGGCCCCTTCCAGTACAGTGGGCAGCCGCAGGCCTGAGGGACAGAGGGAGCGGTCAGCGGGCCCTGGACACACGGCACACACTTGAGCAGAGAGGGAGGGCGCTGCCGCAGACCACGCAGCCCTCCGCCCCCAGGGAGCAGGGAGAGCTGCCCTTGTCCTGCCGCAGGGCGACCGCCAGCCCTGGGGGTGGGAGGGGTGGCGCTGGCTCCAGTGCTCGGTGCACAGTACCCCACAGCACACAGCACTTGGTGTCCCTGGAAGGAGCCTGGCTGTGCCCAGGCCCAGGGGCCCAGCAGCACACACAGAAGAGCCCCACCTTCGGCTGACTGCCCCAACCCAACAAGACCAGCAACCACACACTTCAAACCCGGGGCTGCAACAGGGCCAGCCACAGCAGGGCACAGCACAGTGGGAGGCCACCTCAGGCCCGGGTCCCGCCTCGCAGCCGCAGGAGGGCAGCAGGGCCACAGCACGTCCACGGAGCTCTCCACACGGCCAACCCAGCACCGGGGGCCTGAGACCAGGGAGCCCTGCGCTCTCCCAGGACAAGCAGAACCGCAGTGGGCCGGCTGGGCTCCGGCAGGGCGCTTGGCCAGCGTGGCGGGCCCTGGGTCCCCCTCTCAGCACCCCGTAAAGATAAGGAAACAGAGAACAAAGGTCTTGTGTCCACTGCAACTGAAACGGTAGAGATCACAAACGAGAAAACACACCAGGCCTAAGGGGCCCGGCGCCAGCCATGCGGCCACGGAGCCCACGCAGGGTGGTCACGTGTCCAGCAGGCTGGCCTTCGGGAGGCTGGGCTGGCATGATGGCCCTCTTGCCCAAAGCCGCCTGGGCACAGAAACCGCCCCCAGCAGTAGAAAGGCCCCAGGGCTCCGCAGGCCCGAGGCACCGGACAGCCCCACCAGGCACCGAGGAAGGGGCCACGCCAGGCTCCTCCCGGTTCCGAGCAGCGAGACCCGAGGTCCCCACCTGTCAAGGACCCCAGCCTGCGAGAGTGCAGCCACCGCACCAGGACAAAGGGCAAAACACCTCCAAAAATGGCTTCTGCACAGAACGCGGAGCAGGAACCCAGAAGGTGGGGGACACCCTCATCCTGGAAAAGGGAGCTGAGGTCGGCAGGGGTGTCCCCAGGTTCCCGGGTTGACCCTCACCCCAGTGCTGCTGTGGGGGGGCTCTGGGAGGGCGGAGCTCCTAGGAGCAGCCCCTGAAGAGGACGAGGGTCCTCACCAGAGACCCGAGAGCCCCCTGCCCGTCCACCATGGAGGACCCAGGAGAAGGCCCCTCTGGGAGCAGGAGCAGCCTCAGCTGACCCCGGTCGGCCCCGCCTGGATCTCGGGCTGCAGCCCAGAGCTGACCTGTCCCTGCCTGCTGCTCTGAGCAGCCGCGGTCACTGGTGACAGAATGGCACGGACAGAGTCGTGACCCACGGAACCCACAGGTCACCAGACACAGTGCAGACTGTGAACACTCCGTCCCTGTGTCGTGACAAGAACCCAAGTCACCGTGGACGCTGGGCTGGACAAAGAAGCTGACACAGGATGGGGAAGGAGGGGACCGTCACCATCTGCGTCACACAGCGAGGACGGACAGCTCCAGAACAGCGACGATGTGCCGGAAGTAGTGACCATCTCCAGCACAGCTGCTGGACCCAGGAGGACACCCACACAGACGGCCAGTGCCCCAGCACAGGGCTGAGCCACCAGGAAGGGGCATTTAGTCGAAGGCTGCTGCTCTGCAGTGCTGCGCACAGTCCTCCAGGGCGCTGCTGATCAGAGACGGACCGCAGGCCACCAAGAGGGCCCAGGACACGGCCCTCCCCGCACACAGGTCCACACCAGGCTTGGCGGATGACCCGCCCGTGTGAGCAGCACGCGAGACCATGGCCACCCAGAACCTGCAGCCTCAGACAGCCCAGGAGCAGAGCAGACGCGCGGGGCCCAACAACAGGCCCCGGGGGCCCAGCCAGGCCCCGGCCTCCTGAAACCTGCCCAGAGACCTCCAGCAACGAGGCCCAGATGGTTCCTGCCCAGGAGTGCCCACGAGACGGCTCTGAAGGCGTGCACCTCGAAGAACCTGCGCCATCCTCCTGCACCAGGCAAAGCAGATACCAGGAGGGGAGGGGCCTCATGCCACACCAGGTCACCAGCACCAAGTGTCCAGGTGCACCAGGTCACCAAGACTGCAGCAAGCCAACCTGCAGGAGCAGTACTCAGCACACAGCACCACGTGCTCACAGGGGAGAGGAGGAGCCTCAGCTGTATACCAGGACAGCATGACTGCATCAAGCCAACCTGCAGGAGCAGTACTCAGCACACAGCACCACGTGCTCACAGGGGAGAGGAGGAGCCTCAGCTGTGCACCAGGTCACCAGGACTGCACCAAGCCAACCTGCAGGAGCAGTACTCAGCACGCAGCACCACGTGCTCACAGGGGAGAGGAGGAGCCTCAGCTGTACACCAGGTCACCAGGACTGCACCAAGCCAACCTGCAGGAGCAGTACTCAGCACACAGCACCACGTGCTCACAGGGGAGAGGAGGAGCAGCCTCAGCTGTGCACCAGGACAGCATGACTGCATCAAGCCAACCTGCAGGAGCAGTACTCAGCACACAGCACCACGTGCTCACAGGGGAGAGGAGGAGCCTCAGCTGTGCACCAGGTCACCAGGACTGCACCAAGCCAACCTGCAGGAGCAGTACTCAGCACGCAGCACCACGTGCTCACAGGGGAGAGGAGGAGCAGCCTTAGCTGTGCACCAGGTCACCAGGACTGCACCAAGTCAACCTGCAGGAGCAGTACTCAGCACACAGCACCACGTGCTCATGCAGGCTGCCCGTCAGCCTCCGTCGGTCACCTGCGTGAGTCACCTCCGTCCACCGAGGTGTGAAAAGCAAGCGGGTAACCCTGTCCGCACAGGAGGCCCCAGGGACGAGCCCGCCTTCCTGACCGTGTGTGGCCGGCAGGAGGCTAGAGACGGGCGTCCAGCTGCAGGCAGCGCTGAGCCACAGCCGAGGACACGCAGCAGCCACGTGCAACAGGGCCCCGGGGCCACGCCACAAATGGGCACCACCTCGGAGGGCGCCAGGAAGTCCCGGGCCCGCCCCCATGACATCAGAAGGTGCTGGAACCGCGGGGCTGCCTGTGAGAAGCTCGCCTGCCTCCCACGTGCCCGCCAGGACCGCCGGACTCCAAGGCTGCCGGCCCTCAGGCACCCCACAGGCACCCCACAGGCACCCCGCCTCCCACGTGCCCGCCAGGACCGCCGGACCTCAGGTGTCCCGACTCTGATGCTGTCTCCCACCACTCGCCACGTGGGCTGAGGGGTCCCTGCTGTCCACCTGTGACGCTGGCCTCCTGCCCACCTCCTGTGCCTGGTGGGCTGAGGGGCCCCTGCTGTCCACCTGTGACGCTGGCCTCCTGCCCACCTCCTGTGCCTGGTGGGCTGAGGGGTCCCTGCTGTCCACCTGTGACGCTGGCCTCCTGCCCATCTCCTGTGCCTGGTGGGCTGAGGGGTCCCTGCTGTCCACGTGTGACGCTGGCCTCCTGCCCACCTCCTGTGCCTGGTGGGCTGAAGGGTCCCTGCTGTCCACCTGTGACACCTGGCCTCCTGCCCATCTCCTGTGCCTGGTGGGCTGAGGGGCGCCTGCTGTCCACCTGTGACACCTGGCCTCCTGCCCATCTCCTGTGCCTGGTGGGCTGAGGGGCGCCTGCTGTCCACCTGTGACGCTGGCCTCCTGCCCACCTCCTGTGCCTGGTGGGCTGAGGGGTCCCTGCTGTCCACCTGTGACGCTGGCCTCCTGCCCACCTCCTGTGCCTGGTGGGCTGAGGGGTCCCTGCTGTCCACCTGTGACGCTGGCCTCCTGCCCATCTCCTGTGCCTGGTGGGCTGAGGGGTCCCTGCTGTCCACGTGTGACGCTGGCCTCCTGCCCACCTCCTGTGCCTGGTGGGCTGAAGGGTCCCTGCTGTCCACCTGTGACACCTGGCCTCCTGCCCATCTCCTGTGCCTGGTGGGCTGAGGGGCGCCTGCTGTCCACCTGTGACACCTGGCCTCCTGCCCATCTCCTGTGCCTGGTGGGCTGAGGGGCGCCTGCTGTCCACCTGTGACGCTGGCCTCCTGCCCACCTCCTGTGCCTGGTGGGCTGAGGGGCGCCTGCTGTCCACCTGTGACGCTGGCCTCCTGCCCACCTCCTGTGCCTGGTGGGCTGAGGGGCGCCTGCTGTCCACCTGTGACGCTGGCCTCCTGCCCATCTCCTGTGCCTGGTGGGCTGAGGGGCCCCTGCTGTCCACCTGTGACGCTGGCCTCCTGCCCATCTCCTGTGCCTGGTGGGCTGAGGAGTCCCTGCTGTCCACCTGTGATACCTGGCCTCCTGCCCACCTCCTGTGCCTGGTGGGCTGAGGGGTCCCTGCTGTCCACCTGTGATACCTGGCCTCCTGCCCACCTCCTGTGCCTGGTGGGCTGAGGGGCCCTGCTGTCCACCTGTGACACCTGGCCTCCTGCCCACCTCCTGTGCCTGGTGGGCTGAGGGGTCCCTGCTGTCCACCTGTGACGCTGGCCTCCTGCCCATCTCCTGTGCCTGGTGGGCTGAGGAGTCCCTGCTGTCCACCTGTGACGCTGGCCTCCTGCCCATCTCCTGTGCCTGGTGGGCTGAGGGGTCCCTGCTGTCCACCTGTGACGCTGGCCTCCTGCCCATCTCCTGTGCCTGGTGGGCTGAGGGGTCCCTGCTGTCCACCTGTGATACCTGGCCTCCTGCCCACCTCCTGTGCCTGGTGGGCTGAGGGGCGCCTGCTGTCCACCTGTGATACCTGGCCTCCTGCCCACCTCCTGTGCCTGGTGGGCTGAGGGGCGCCTGCTGTCCACCTGTGACGCTGGCCTCCTGCCCACCTCCTGTGCCTGGTGGGCTGAGCGGCCCCTGCTGTCCACCTGTGACGCTGGCCTCCTGCCCACCTCCTGTGCCTGGTGGGCTGAGGGGCGCCTGCTGTCCACCTGTGACGCTGGCCTCCTGCCCACCTCCTGTGCCTGGTGGGCTGAGGGGCCCCTGCTGTCCACCTGTGACGCTGGCCTCCTGCCCACCTCCTGTGCCTGGTGGGCTGAGGGGTCCCTGCTGTCCACCTGTGACGCTGGCCTCCTGCCCATCTCCTGTGCCTGGTGGGCTGAGGGGCGCCTGCTGTCCACCTGTGACACCTGGCCTCCTGCCCACCTCCTGTGCCTGGTGGGCTGAGGGGCGCCTGCTGTCCACCTGTGACACCTGGCCTCCTGCCCATCTCCTGTGCCTGGTGGGCTGAGGGGCCCTGCTGTCCACCTGTGACGCTGGCCTCCTGCCCATCTCCTGTGCCTGGTGGGCTGAGGGGTCCCTGCTGTCCACCTGTGACGCTGGCCTCCTGCCCATCTCCTGTGCCTGGTGGGCTGAGGGGCCCTGCTGTCCACCTGTGACGCTGGCCTCCTGCCCATCTCCTGTGCCTGGTGGGCTGAGGGGTCCCTGCTGTCCACCTGTGACACCTGGCCTCCTGCCCATCTCCTGTGCCTGGTGGGCTGAGGGGCCCTGCTGTCCACCTGTGACACCTGGCCTCCTGCCCATCTCCTGTGCCTGGTGGGCTGAGGGGCGCCTGCTGTCCACCTGTGACACCTGGCCTCCTGCCCATCTCCTGTGCCTGGTGGGCTGAGGGGCGCCTGCTGTCCACCTGTGACACCTGGCCTCCTGCCCACCTCCTGTGCCTGGTGGGCTGAGGGGTCCCTGCTGTCCACCTGTGACGCTGGCCTCCTGCCCACCTCCTGTGCCTGGTGGGCTGAGGGGCCCTGCTGTCCACCTGTGACGCTGGCCTCCTGCCCAGGCGCCCCGTGGCTCTTGGTCTTCTCACTGTGGGGCGCCCCACTCACCTTGGCCACCCTGCCCATGTCCTCCAGGGTGGCCCTCTCGTGAGGGAACTGGGTGAAGGTGCGCTCGATGCAGGTGATGACGGCGTCCACGTCCACCGTGTCCTTGGGCCGCCCTCTGGGGAAGTAGAAGGCTGGGATGCTGCGGCTGGCGGCCGGGGGCAGCGGCTCCGCCTTGCGTGCCTGGACCTGAGGGATGAAATGGCCACAGCTCATCAGACCCTGGGACTGTCCACCCTGTTTCCTAGCTATGGTCATGACAGAGGGACTGCATGGACAGGAGTGACCACGTCCTCCTGGATGACCCCTGAGGTGGACTGACGGGACCCTGTGTGACGTGCCCCCACGGGTGACATGACCCTGTGTGAGGTGCTCCCCACGGGTGACGGGACCCTGTGTGACGTGCCCCCACGGGTGACATGACCCTGTGTGAGGTGCTCCCCACGGGTGACGGGACCCTGCGTGAGGTGTCCCCACGGGTGACATGACCCTGTGTGAGGTGCTCCCCACGGGTGACGGGACCCTGCGTGAGGTGTCCCCACGGGTGACGGGACCCTGCGTGAGGTGCCCCCACGGGTGACGGGACCCTGCGTGACGTGCCCCCACGGGTGACGGGACCCTGCGTGAAGTGGCCCCACGGGTGACGGGACCCTGCGTGACGTGCCCCCACGGGTGACGGGACCCTGCGTGACGTGCCCCCACGGGTGACGGGACCCTGTGTGACATGCCCCCACGTGTGACGGGACCCTGCGTGAAGTGGCCCCACAGGTGACGGGACCCTGCGTGAAGTGGCCCCACAGGTGACGGGACCCTGCGTGAAGTGGCCCCACAGGTGACGGGACCTTGCGTGACGTGCCCCCCCACGGGTGACGGGACCCTGTGTGACGTGCCCCCACGGGTGACGGGACCCTGTGTGACGTGCCCCCACGGGTGACGGGACCCTGTGTGACGTGCCCCCACGGGTGACGGGACCCTGCGTGAAGTGGCCCCACAGGTGACGGGACCCTGCGTGACGTGCCCCCACGGGTGACGGGACCCTGCGTGACGTGTCCCCACGGGTGACGGGACCCTGCGTGAGGTGCCCCCACAGGGTCAAAGTCCTGGGGTGAACCGTGGCACTGAGCAGGTCTCCCAGCCCGGTCCCTTTGTGGCCACTCCGAGGACAGCATGCTCGGCAGTGGGCCATGCAGACGGGCATCGAGCCCTGGAGGGCCGGGCCCCAGGGCACCCAGGAGTGGGCAGCCTCAGACCTGGACACACACAGCTACCAAGTCCTGACCCACAAACCCCCGTGTCAGTGAGGGCCAGCAGAGTGACGGCCACAGACGGAGCCGGCGGACCTGGGCCAGGGGACAGCGAGGGCCACAGGAGGACCCAGAACAGCTAGGGAGAAGACAGGACCTGCCCGTGGAAGGACGGCCGCCCCAGGACCCACCTGGGGAGAGGCCACCAGGAAGGCAGGCCCCCACCCGTCCAGCCACCCCCAGGGGGCCCCGACGCTCTCGAGACGCACACAGGGGGCGGGGTGGTGGCCCGGGGTGGGGTGCATGCTGACCATGCTGGATACCTGGGCCGACCCCCAGGACCCCCAGAGAAACGCACGGACAACGTCACAGAACCCAAGCCCACCCCGAGTCCTACAGAGTGACCCCTGGCCCCGCGAAGCCCTCCCTGGCCACCCCAGATCTAGTGCACGCAGCTCCCCGACCTCAGTGACCGCAGAAGACCTCACAGGCACAGTGGACACGCACTGAGATGCTAGTCCCACCGTGACAGTCCCCTGTGCCCCTGGGGAAGGGCCCAGCTCGCCTCAGGGACGTCCTCATGAGCCGTCCCAGCCTGGGCCCTGGTGGCTAGGGCCACCCCTTCTGCAGAGGCCAGCGCACACGTGCCCCTCCCACTGGCAGTGAAGGCTGCACGTCCACTCACCACCACCCACGGCACTGAAGGCCCTGCACGTCCACTCACCACCACCCACGGCACTGAAGGCCCTGCACGTCCACTCACCACCACCCACGGCACTGAAGGCTGCACGTCCACTCACCACCACCCACGGCACTGAAGGCCCTGCACGTCCACTCACCACCACCCACGGCACTGAAGGCTGCACGTCCACTCACCACCACCCACGGCAGTGAAGGCTGCACGTCCACTCACCACCACCCACGGCACTGAAGGACCTGCACGTCCACTCACCACCACCCACGGCACTGAAGGGCCTGCACGTCCACTCACCACCACCCACGGCACTGAAGGCTGCACGTCCACTCACCACCACCCACGGCAGTGAAGGCTGCACGTCCACTCACCACCACCCACGGCACTGAAGGGCCTGCACGTCCACTCACCACCACCCACGGCACTGAAGGACCTGCACGTCCACTCACCACCACCCACGGCACTGAAGGCTGCACGTCCACTCACCACCACCCACGGCACTGAAGGTCCTGCACGTCCACTCACCACCACCCATGGCACTGAAGGCTGCACGTCCACTCACCACCACCCACGGCACTGAAGGTCCTGCATGTCCACTCACCACCACCCACGGCACTGAAGGCCCTGCACGTCCACTCACCACCACCCACGGCACTGAAGGCTGCACGTCCACTCACCACCACCCACGGCACTGAAGGCTGCACGTCCACTCACCACCACCCACGGCACTGAAGGTCCTGCACGTCCACTCACCACCACCCACGGCACTGAAGGCTGCACGTCCACTCACCACCACCCACGGCACTGAAGGCCCTGCACGTCCACTCACCGCCACCCACGGCACTGAAGGCCCTGCACGTCCACTCACCGCCACCCACGGCACTGAAGGCTGCACGTCCACTCACCGCCACCCACGGCACTGAAGGCTGCACGTCCACTCACCACCACCCACGGCACTGAAGGCTGCACGTCCACTCACCACCACCGACAGCCTGCAGTGGGGACATGGAGCAGGGGTTGGGCAGGGCAGCGGGCCGGCCGTGGGCAGGGGTGGCCAGGCTGAGCTCAGGCGTCAGTCCTGCAGGGCGTGAGGGAAGGAAAGCCCGAGCGCGGCTGACCTGGCCCCGGGCTGGACCAAGGCAGGCCGGGCAGTGCCAGCCGATGCTGGAAACCCGGAGCAAGGCCACGCCTCCAGGTCAGTGGGCCTCGCGTGCCCAGCCCCGGGCGGGACAGAGCCAGACACAGTGGCCGCCGCTGGGCGAGGCCGTGGCCAAGGCTGGCGTCCCAGGGCCTTTTCCCGGAGGCAACACTAAACACAGTGCCCAGCCACCACGGCCACGCTGAGCCGTGTCCCCCGGTAAAGGTCAGCAGGCAGATGGGGTGATCCCGGTCAGGGTGACCTCGTGCTGTAGATGGGGTGGTCCCGGTCAGGGTGACCTCGTGCTCTAGGTGGGGTGATCCCGGTCAGGGTGACCTCGTGCTCTAGATGGGGTGATCTCGGGTCAGGGTGACCTCGTGCTCTAGATGGGGTGATCTCGGGTCAGGGTGACCTCGTGCTCTAGATGGGGTGGTCCCGGTCAGGGTGGCCCTCGTGCTCTAGATGGGGTGGTCCCGGTCAGGGTGACCTCGTGCTGTAGGTGGGGTGGTCCCGGTCAGGGTGACCTCGTGCTCTAGATGGGGTGGTCCCGGTCAGGGTGACCTCGTGCTCTAGGTGGGGTGGTCCCGGTCAGGGTGACCTCGTGCTCTAGATGGGGTGATCCCGGGTCAGGGTGACCTCGTGCTCTAGGTGGGGTGGTCCCGGTCAGGGTGACCTCGTGCACTAGATGGGGTGATCTCGGGTCAGGGTGACCTCGTGCTCTAGATGGGGTGGTCCCGGGTCAGGGTGACCTCGTGCTCTAGATGGGGTGATCTCGGGTCAGGGTGACCTCGTGCTCTAGATGGGGTGGTCCCGGGTCAGGGTGACCTCGTGCTCTAGATGGGGTGATCTCGGGTCAGGGTGACCTCGTGCTCTAGATGGGGTGATCGCGGGTCAGGGTGACCTCGTGCTCTAGATGGGGTGATCGCGGGTCAGATGAGTGGATAAAGAAAATGTGGTCTGTGTGTTCAATGGAACATTACTCAGCCTTGAAGAAGAATGAAACTATGGCATTTGCCAGCAGAGGCTGGAGCTGGAGAACATCATGCTAAGAAACTCAGCCAATCCCAGACCCAGGCCAGACGTTCTCTGATGTGCAGATGTCAATCCACCACGGGGGGCACTAGGGACAAGGGAGTCACCTTAGACTAGGAGAGGGGCGGGCGGGAGAAGAGGGATGTGGGCACAGGAAGGCCGTAGAAAGAGACATGCTGTTGCTGTCTGTGTGTGTGTGTGTGTGTGTGTGTGTGTGTGTGCGTGCGCCTGCAGGACCCCCGCGGCCCTGCAACCTGCACACTCAGAACCTCAGGACCCATCACCCCATCTGCGTAGGACACACCAACGGGCACAGACCCACTGGGGGTCCTGCACAGCAGACCACACGGACAGTGAACTAGAAAAAAAGAGGCGGAGGCAGAAGAGGAGACCCAGAGGGGGAGCCCGGAGACAGGCAGAGACCGCAGTGAGGCCACCTGGGGCCCAGGAGCTGCCCAGGCAGGAGGAGCCCCTGGGGCCTTGACCCTGGTGCAGCTGCGGCCCCCAGGATGGGAGAGGATGCTCCCCACCCCCACAGCAGGGACACCCTCCCCTCCCTGAGGGTCTCCGGAGAGGCCTGAGGAAGCAGCGGGTCTCACGAAGCCCTCTGGGTGGGGCCTGTGGCCTGGTCACCAAGAGCTCACACACACAGGCCCCGCCCTGAGCCGCGGCTCAGCAGTGGGCGGCCGACCGCAGGTGCACACCCTGCCGGGTCAGACAGGCCCAGGGGCCACCACGGGCCTCCCCAGCCTCTCACAAGTGCTACTGCCCACACAAAAGGCCCCGAGTGCCCTCACAGGAGAGGTGGGCAGTGCTGGACCAGTGTAATGCCAAGGAAGACCCCGTGGGGCTGAGGGTCAGCGAGGGCGCGGGAGAGTGCAGAGGGCCCGGCGGGGGCTCAGGGCCAGCGAGCAGGAAGAAGGGCCTCCTCGTCCACGGGTGGCTGTGTCCACCGGTGGCTGACGCACGGCCGCAGCGCAGAGGGGGTGGCTCTGCCTGGGGAACTGGGAGTCCGGGGACACAGGGACAAGGGCTGAGCCCGGCCGCCCAGCAGACTGCAACAGGTGGGCGGGAGGACAAGACCAAAACAGCCTGCGGACGGACGGACGGACGCGGGGATTTACCAGCTCAGTCTCCTGGACGTAAATAGACCGGCCGCACAGCTGCAGGACATTCCTCTGACACAGGACACGCGGACAGCTGGGGAGGGGCACTTCCCAGCCCTAGGCGGGTCTCGGCGGATTCCAGAGGGTGTGCAGACACTTCCCTGACCACAGTGGCCGTGGTCACGCTGCGCATCGTGGGCAACGCCCCGCAGAACGTCTGTGTGTGCGTGCAGAGGGCCTGGCTAGGTCCTGCTCTTGCCACTGAGGACCCGCTAGGGAGAGCCGCGGCCAGTCGCCCCACTGCCCGGCTTGGTCGGCGCTGTGCAGAGCGTGCCCTGACCCCACCGACACAGATGACCCCTCCTCAGGGGGCCAGTTCTGGTCCTGCCCAGGGCACACTCACTGCGCCCGCCCGCCCACCACGGACCCACCTCGGACCCTCTGGCCTCAGCACACACACGTCCAGGCACTGCAAAACCCCAGCCCTGCGTAGGATGAATGCCACCTCCTCAGGTGCAGGGACAGGTGCCCCCCGAGGGCAGAGACAAGGAAACAGCTGCAGGCACCTGGCCACCCTGGCACCCTGGCAGCAGCGCCTCTGCAGACACCTGTCTCACCAGGCTGGCCTCGGGGGGGGGGGGCAGCACAGAGCGTGAGCAGGACGCGCAGCAGAGACCCTCGGCACCACCCGAGGAGGGGACGCTGGGCAGGGCTACGGCGCAGGGGACGCCCCACAGAGGCCCAGAGAGATGCTCGAGGTAGGCTCAAGGCACGCAGCGTCCCCACTGTCCCCAGGAGGGGCCACTCTGAGGGGCAGTGTGAAGCCCGGGGTCCCTGGGTATGTGACGAGGGAGGTGGGCCCGGGGACACCCACGTCTTCTGGGCTGTCGCCCAGGCGGTGGCCACTATTGGGCGGGAGGACCCGCTGCAGGCCAGCAGCTGTCCTCTCGGCCCGGAGACCAGCGCCCCCGGGAGCACCTTGCCGCAGCTGGGCACAGGCAGCACCCACGGCCTGGCGCTCCTGCAGCGCTGGGGACTGAGCCCCGGGACCCAGGCAGACTCCTCCCACCGAGCCCCAGCCCCAGGGGAAGCTGTGACCAGGAGCACAGCGAGGACGCGAGGGCCACCTCCCACCAGGTCGGGGCACTGGGTGAAGGGTCCATGCAAAGGTGCACACAGCCCAGGGCTTCACGTCCAGGGGAGCTGCCCAGGGCAGGTGAAGGACACCGGGGGGGACGAGTCCCTCTGGACTGAGGCGGGGGGCGGAGGCCCTGATCCACACGAGGACACGGCCTGGCCCTGACCCCTCTGCAAGACGGGTGACACGTGCACCGGGCTGGGGGACTCACTGACGAGTCTGGGTGGACCCCACTGTGGAAGACAGGCGAGCACGGAGGACGCCCGTGTCCACCACCCAGGGAGGGCGGGGTGGCGGTGGGCTCCGGGTGCCAGGAGCCAGGAGGGTGGAGAACCAGCGCGTCCCCACGGGAGCCCCGAGGCCAGGTGCCGGGCAGAGCTGGGGCTGGGACGCAGACTGCACTCAGGGCACAGTGCTGCGCTGCGTGCCGGCCGCAGGAGACCCAGGACCGCGTCTGCGTGACCAGGACATGTGACAACACGGGGAGAGTCGCACGGGCCAGGGCTGGGGCGGGCAGCACCCACACAGGCCCCCCAGGCCCGGGCAGGGCAGCAGGGTCCCGAGGACAGCGTCTGCAGAGCCTGCAGGCCACTCCTGTGCTGGACACTGCGGCCTGCAGGCCCACCTGGTGGCCGCACCACCTGGCCCACGGAGGGGGACGTGGGCGGTCATCAGGACAGGGTCGAGCACAGGCGTGGACAGAGCTGGAGGGGCGGGCGGAGGTCCGGGCTTCGCAGCTGTGACAGCCGTGGGCTCGCCCAGGGCCAGCCCCCCAGGGCCCACAGGCGCCCAGGCCCCAAGCCGGGCTGTCACAGTGGCGGGGACCCAGCAATGGCGGGCAGTGGACGAGCTCTGGCCGCTCCGCTCCTGCAGGACAGGACAGCAGCAGGGTCAGCTGCGAACAGGACAGGGCTGAGGCTGCGGGCAGCCAAGCAGAAGCAGGGCCTGTGGCCCACAGGTGTGGCCTCCTAGGGGCAGGGGCCAGCGCAGCACCCCAGAGCAGCACCACGCAGCCACCCAGGGCGGCAGCTCTGGACCCCCGAGACGGCACAGGGCCACGGCTGGAGCGTCTGGGCCTGCTGAGCCCCTGCCCACGGGCCACGTCCAGGCAGACAGGCCTGGGCCCTGACAGAACCCCGACCTCAGGTGCTGGCAGCGACGGAGGCCAGACACCTCCCCGGCACCTTGCCGTCACCCGCCACCGCAGTAGAGAGCACCCATTCCCAGCCCGGGTCTCAGGCCCACGCCCAGGCAGCCGCCTGCCAGAGCCGTCCAGCTTCCAAACGTGACCTCTAAACTGCCATCCCCCACGGTCCCCACTGTCCCCACAGGCTCCGCCTGGAGTTGGGGACCCTGCGGTAAACATCCCCACGCAGTCACGGAGCCTGAACCAAGGACACAACCAGAAGCCACCACACTCCAGGTATGGCGGGCAGGGCGGCCGCTGACCTGCCCAACGCGGGCCTCCTGCCCTGGACACTTCCCCAGGCCCCACCTGGTCAGCCCCCCCATCAGCAGGGCGGGAAGGAGACTGGCCTCCAAAATAACTCAGGACCCCCGCCCCGAGAGGAGCCCCCAGGCCGACGGAGAACTGCCGAGTGCGCAGGTGAAGAACTGAGTGTGCAAGGAGAACTCCTGAGCGTGCAAGGAGAGCCAAGCGTGCAAGGAGAAGAGAGAATGCCCGAGTGTGCAAGGAGAACTCCTGAGTGTGCGGGATGCGGGAGAACCCCTGAGTGTGCAGGCAGGGAGAATCGAGTGTGCGAGGAGAACTCCTGAGTGTGCGGGATGCGGGAGAACCCCTGAGTGTGCAGGCAGGGAGAATCGAGTGTGCGAGGAGAGCTCCTGGGTGCACAGGAGCCAGAGGCCGGCGGGGAGCTGCAGGCAAGGCAGGGTGGACGGCAGGCGGGTCTGCCCCACAGTGAGGCTCCCCTGGACACTTCAGCCAGGGCCGCCTCCCACAACACCAGCTGCCCGTGCCCAGTGCCCCAGCCACATGAGGCCGCGGAGGAGCCCAGCCCCGCAGCCCCGGCCCCCGCCCCCCAGCAGCCTGTCTCTGCCCCCCAGCAGCCTGCCCAGCTGCCCACAGGAGATCCACGTGCAGCCAGACCCACAGGGCAGCAGCACTGGTGGGCACGGAGGACTCACGCGAGTCACGTGACGCCCTAGGGCCGTGGGTGACACAGGCACAGACAGCGCTTCTCTGAGCGCTCGTGGGAAGCAAGGTTCAAGTTCAAGTGCACTGCCCACTGACCAGCGCTCGACTGCACACCCAGCCGGGTGACCGGGCCTGTGACCGTGGCTGTGACGGAGGTCTCCAGGAGCTGTTAAGCCCAGCTTGGCCAGGACTGAGGCACGGCACTCGGGAGGGTGACCAGGCGGGTGTCTGCAGTGTTTATCACACGGCCGCCTCCTATTCACATCCACCCTCCTGCAGTCGGCGGCACTCAAAGGTCCCGGGGCCCAGGGTCTCCTCTAGGGGCTTGGCCGGCGGCCTGCGACCACCTGGCCCGGGGTCCTCCAGGTTCCCCAACTCCAGGGGACAGGACGGCAGGGGGCCTGACCCACCCGCTGGGAGCCCCTCAAGTCCCTGGACACAGCTGTTGGAGCCCTCAGGCCTCTCCCGGGCACAGGACAGCTGGCCCCCGCCCCACCTGCTGGGAGCCCCTCAAGTCACGATGTGCCCACTGCTGGGAGCCTCAGGCCCCCACCCCACCTGCTGGGAGCCCCTCAAGTCACGATGTGCCCACTGCTGGGACCCTCAGGCCCCCGCCCCACCTGCTGGGAGCCCCGCAGACCCCTCCAGTGAGGCAGGACCGCAGGCCCCCGCCCCACCTCTTGGGAGCCCCTTCCTCACCCTCGCTTGGCGAGGACACAGGACCCCCAGACCCTTCCTGGGGCCGGCCCTCAGCGCCCACCCACCTGCTGGAAGGCCTTCAACCTCTTCTTGAAGCGGGAGGGCAGCACAAAGTCACAGCCCCGGGCCAGCGAGGCCAGCTCCTGCCGCAGGTCCGGGTCTTGGCGAAGGGACAGGTCCCTGAGCCGCATGCCGTCGGCTCGCATGGGCCTCCGGGGGCCAGGCCGGGCACCGCGCTCTCGGGACGGGGCAGAGCCGGGGCGGGTGGTCAACTCTGGGGGGCCGCCAGGCTCAGCAAGCTCCATGCGTCCCCGGCCGGGCGCTCTGGGGACCGGCCCTGGGCCGCGCGCACTCCACAGGCTGAGAAGGGCGCATGGCGAAGGCAGGCGGGGGAGGCAGCGGCAGGCGGCAGGCGCCCCTCCCAGGCCCGGCCGAGCTGAGGGAGCGGGCAGGACGCAGGACGCAGCAGCAGGACGCAGCAGCAGGGCCCAGCTGCCTGCACTGAGCAGGGCGTCTGCTCCTCCCCTCGGTGCCCCTCTCCCTCCTGTGGGAGGGGCCGCCCAGCAGCGGGAGCTTCAGGCGGTGACCCTGCGTCACGTGGCTCCTCCCCTCGGTGCCCCTCTCCCTCCTGTAGGAGGGGCCGCCCAGCAGCGGGAGCTTCAGGCGGTGACCCTGCGTCACGTGGCTCGTCCCCTGAGCACAAACAAGTCTCCCTCAGGGGGGCCTGGCCTGGCCACAGCACGGGGACCCAGAGGCCCGTCCCTCACGGAACTGTGGCGCCCGTCCGCACCACGACCAGACCCTGCGGCCTGCACCTGGGGCCAGACGGCTGGCTCCTTCCCCGCAGGCCCCTGCCCCACGCTGGACACAGGGGTCCACCTGCCTGGCCGCACCCTCCCTGGCCAGCCCACTGCAGCGGAAGGCAACACGTCCTTCTCAGCCTGAGAGGGGTCAGGGCCCAGCGTCTCTCTGAGGTCCAGTTCACACACTGCCAGGAGCCCAGGGCCCAGCCCACATGGGGGAGAGCAGGGCCGTGGGCAGCTGGCTCAGGGCACATCGAGGGCAGCACAGGGGCCTCCCGCTTGTCCCCAGCAGGAGGAAGATGCAAGTGCCCACGCTGGCTGCCCTCAGCAGGGCCTGGCCCTCAGGCTGCTGACCAACCCTCAGAACCAGTCCAGGCCAGGCTCACAGACAGACAGGCGGACAGAGAGCAGGACAGGGCACCTGCAGGGGCCAGGCACTGACCGAGGGGGGGCCCTGAGAGGGAGCCCAGGCACTGACCGGGGCCTGCGAGGGAGCCCGTGCCCCATCTAGGGAGCCGCGCCACCCAGCCCCGGCAGGCCACCCAGCCCCGGCAGGCCACCCAGCCCCGACAGGCCACCCAGCCCCGGCAGGCCACCCAGCCCCGGCAGGCCACCCAGCCCCGGCTGCCCCAGGAGAAGGCGCCCCTCAGGAGGGGGAAGCCGGGCACACCCCTGAGGTCCCAGGCCGCGAGGCCGAGGCAGGAGGACCACCAGGAGGACCGCCGTCTGTGTCAAAGAGCAACAGGGGGCTGGGGACCGGCTCAATGGCGCGCTCGCCTGGCCTGCGCGGGGCGCTGGGTTCCATGCTCAGCACCGCGTAAAAAACACAATAAACACGTGGTGTGCAGCAAAACTGAAAACCCAGAACACTAAAAAGCAAGCAAGCAACAAGGGCTGGGTCGCGCCCAGTGGAGGAACCGAGTGCAACCGTCGCCCGACAGCCAGCCAGGGGCCCAGGGCCTCAGGTCCCCAAGAGCCCTGGCGGGCACCTGACCAGAGACACAGCCCCCTGGCCCCCGGGACAGCGGGTGGAAGGCGGTGGCCTGACTCCAGGCAGGGGTGCCCTGGGCTCTGCCCTCCCCTCTGTCGACAGACTTCGCTTTCCGTCCTGTCACGGTCCCTGTCCTTCCGACCTGGGGGACTCCTCTCGTTAGCACAGGGCCAAGGTCTCCCGGCCACGCTGCGTCCCCGGTCTGCAGAGGGGCAGGGGGACATCTCCTGCCCAAGCACGCCCCTGCCCGCTGCTCCTCAGCCCACCCAGGGTCCTCCACGCCCCTGACCCCTGCTCCTCAGCCCAGGGTCCTCCACGCCTGACCCCTGCTCCTCATCCCAGGGTCCTCCACGCCTGACCCCTGCTCCTCAGCCCAGGGTCCTCCACGCCCGTCCCCTGCTCCTCAGCCCAGGGTCCTCCACGCCCGTCCCCTGCTCCTCAGCCCACCCAGGGTCCTCCACGCCCGTCCCCTGCTCCTCAGCCCACCCAGGGTCCTCCACGCCCCTGACCCCTGCTCCTCAGCCCACCCAGGGTCCTCCACGCCCGTCCCCTGCTCCTCAGCCCAGGGTCCTCCACGCCTGACCCCTGCTCCTCAGCCCAGGGTCCTCCACGCCCGTCCCCTGCTCCTCAGCCCAGGGTCCTCCACGCCCCTGACCCCTGCTCCTCAGCCCAGGGTCCTCCACGCCCCTGAACCCTGCTCCTCAGCCCAGGGTCCTCCACGCCCGTCCCCTGCTCCTCAGCCCAGGGTCCTCCACGCCCGTCCCCTGCTCCTCAGCCCAGCCCAGGGTCCTCCACGCCTGACCCCTGCTCCTCAGCCCACCCAGGGTCCTCCACGCCCGTCCCCTGCTCCTCAGCCCACCCAGGGTCCTCCACGCCCGTCCCCTGCTCCTCAGCCCACCCAGGGTCCTCCACGCCCCTGCCCGCTGCTCCTCAGCCCACCCAGGGTCCTCCACGCCCCTGCCCGCTGCTCCTCAGCCCAGGGTCCTCCACGCCCGTCCCCTGCTCCTCAGCCCAGGGTCCTCCACGCCCGTCCCCTGCTCCTCAGCCCAGCCCAGGGTCCTCCACGCCTGACCCCTGCTCCTCAGCCCACCCAGGGTCCTCCACGCCCGTCCCCTGCTCCTCAGCCCACCCAGGGTCCTCCACGCCCGTCCCCTGCTCCTCAGCCCACCCAGGGTCCTCCACGCCCCTGCCCGCTGCTCCTCAGCCCACCCAGGGTCCTCCACGCCCCTGCCCGCTGCTCCTCAGCCCAGGGTCCTCCACGCCCGTCCCCTGCTCCTCAGCCCAGGGTCCTCCACGCCCCTGACCCCTGCTCCTCAGCCCAGGGTCCTCCACGCCCCTGAACCCTGCTCCTCAGCCCAGGGTCCTCCACGCCCGTCCCCTGCTCCTCAGCCCAGGGTCCTCCACGCCCGTCCCCTGCTCCTCAGCCCAGCCCAGGGTCCTCCACGCCTGACCCCTGCTCCTCAGCCCACCCAGGGTCCTCCACGCCCGGCCCCTGCTCCTCAGCCCAGGGTCCTCCACGCCCGTCCCCTGCTCCTCAGCCCAGGGTCCTCCACCTGCCCAGCCCAGGGTCCTCGTGGCCTTCGCCTTCCCGGCTGGGCTGTGGCTGGCGGCCTCAGCGCGGGGCCTCTGCAGCGGCACATGTCCCCATGCCCCACCCCCGCCCTTCCCAGGCTCTCGTGGGGACCTGGGGACCCCACCCTCCCACCCCTCTGCCCGTCCTTGCGGCAGGACCCAGGCTGCCGCAGCGCCCACAGCCTCAACCCTGAGCCTGGGTGCGCCAGACCCCGGGGAGGAGCCCTGCGCCTGGGCTGACCAGCCCCAGGAGGCGGGTGGCATGGCTCAGCCCGTCACCCCACACTGGGCTCTGGCCATCCTAGGGGACGGGCCACCCCACTGCACCTGCTTCCTGCAAACCTGAGGAGCCGTCCGTGTGCTGGAAACCACAGCCAGCCCCACCCTGACCCTCTGCAGGGTGCCCAGCCTCACCCTGAGACCTGTCCAGGGGTGGCCGCTGCCCGGGGTGGCTGGGCCACAGGGCGTGGTGCGGAGCAGGGCAGTATGGGCGGGCTCCACTGTGGGAGGCCCCTCTGCTGCTCTGAACCTCATCCCCGTGACACACCCTGGGGACCAGAGCCCACGGCAGTTGTGCCCGGCCATCTCGGTGACCAGACCCACGGCAGTTGTGCCCGCCATCTCAGTGACCAGAGCCAGGGCCTGATCAGTCATGGGTCCCCAGCTGGGTGGCACCTGGAGGCCGGGGTGTGGCAGGAGGAAGGGGTCACTGGGCCGTGGGCTCTGGAGAGTGCAGTCTGCTTCCTGATGACCCGTGAGCTGCGTCCCTCCGCCACGATGTCCTGCCTGACTGCAGCCCTGAGGAGGGGAGCTGGCCCTCCGTGGACAGACCTCTAGAGCCCCGAGCGCCACACAGACTTGCCCTCCTCTCCAGCTGACCTGCCCTCACGTCACAGAGGTGGAGGCTGACTAGAGCAGGGGCGCACAGGGGACAGCGGGAAGCCACCCGCTTGGCATCTCCACGCGACACGCGCTCAGCCACGTCACTACGCGACACGCGCTCACCCGTCACCACGCGCTCAGCCACGTCACCACGCGAGACGCGCTCAGCCACGTCAGCCTCCTTTCTTGGGCTTGAGTTGCAAATTTCTGCCCCAGGTACAAATGCACACAGAGGACCAGGGGTGGGCGGAAAGAGGTCAGCCCCGAGAGAGGCCTGACGCACCCTGACTCACCACACAGGCCAGGGGGCCCAGGAGCCCTGGACCCACTCCTCAGGCCAGGGGCCAAAGGAACCCTGGACCCACCGCACAGGCCAGGGGACCCCTGAGGCCCTGGACCCACCGCACAGGCCAGGGGGCCCCTGAGGCCCTGGACCCACCGCACAGGCCAGGGGACCACTGAGGCCCTGGACCCACCGCACAGGCCAGGGGGCCCCTGAGGCCCTGGACCCACCGCACAGGCCAGGGGGCCCCTGAGGCCCTGGACCCACCGCACAGGCCAGGGGGCCCCTGAGGCCCTCGACCCACCGCACAGGCCAGGGGGCCCCTGAGGCCCTGGCCTCTCTGCGTGGCTGTCCAACGCAGACGCAGGCGGCTGACTCCCCAGAATCCCCCCACACTGGGCCAAACGCTGGCCAGACAGTAAAAGATTTATTTCCGCAATTTGCCATAAATAAATAACTTGCCGAAAGCAGCCCAGGGACGTTTAGCCCATCGCCCGGGGGGCAGGCAGGCAAGAGGCCCTCGTGCAGGTCATCTGGCATGGCCGCCTGGGCTGTGGGCACAAGCTCTGCAGGCTGGAGGCAGCGCCCGGGAGAGGGGGAAGGCGCGGCTCCTGGGGCCCCACCCGCCTGGGGCCCGGCAGCCCTCTGGGACCACGACCATCGAGGAGCCGTCCAGCCCACGCTGACCCTCCCAGCACGCTGCTGAGACGCGGCCTGAGGAGCCGTCCACAGCCCAGACGGCTTCCGCAGACCAAGGGGAGGCCCTGCTGCCAGGGGAGGGGGACGGAACACAGGCACCTGCCCGTTCTCGAGGGAGGGGCCACGCGGGACACCATCCTGCACCATGTCACCCAGAGTGGAGACCGAGGGACCACTGCAGGCTGACACCCGAGGCCAGCTCACCCATGCCGAGGCCAGACGACAGAAGCCAGTGGGGGTCCCTCACCGCACAACGGAGAACCTCCGTGAGGTCCAGCACAACCAGGTGGCACCCAGCGTCCACCTGTCAGAGGGCCCCTCCAGGCGGAGCCGCTGTCCCCCACGTCCCCACAGGACCACAGGAGCCTCACGCTCAGCACCTTCACGCTCCAGAGGCCGGGTGGCCCCCGCTCTGACTCCGGCCAGAAAGGGCCGCGCCCAGGAGACCCGCGCCACACGCGGACGCCATGGCAGGACCCAGCCGTGAGCAGCCCCAGCCCCACTGACCTCAGGTCCCCAGCACAGGAGGCAGGAGGACGGCCCGGAGTCCAATTCAAGGAGGACGCACTGCCCTGAGAAGGGTCGCGAGTGTCCCCCGCAAGCCTGGACACAGGCGAGTCGCTGTCAGCGCGCTGGGCCGAGGAGGGAGGTTCTGCCAGAGGCAGCGGTGGCAGACCAGCGAGGGGCACGGGGCACAGGAGGAAGTAGCGTCCTCTGCACAGGGGACACCTGTGTGGAGACACCACGCCTCCGAGGCTCACGGTGGGAGAAAGCAGGACCCAGAGTCCCAGGAGCTCATCCCCGGCGGGACTCAGCACCCAGAGGGGCCCAGCCCTCAGCAGCAGACCACAGCCACTGGGCAGCGTGGGGGTGAAGGAGAGCTGACCGAGACACCTGGGGTGGACGCAGGCCGGCGCTCAGCCTCAGGAAGTGCACCCAGCGCCAGAGCCGGGGACACCCCTGGTTCCAGTGGGCACTGGGGAGCGCCCTCGGCACCCACGTGGCGGTGAGGGGCCCCCCTGCAGGCACGTGAGGCCGGGGCCACCTGGGGAAGTGACCACAGCGCTGGTACCCACTGCAGGTCTGCCCCAAGGCGCGGGCAGCCGCACGGAGACCCTCCCACCTCCCTGGCAGCACCAGGCGCCCTCGGCTGGGACAACCCACCCAGCCACCCAGAGGCCGGGAGGTGCACCCACCAGGGAGGCCTGGGGACCAGGCAGGCCACCCCAGAGCCACGGTGGGTGGGGAGGTGGCCTTGACCTTGGACCCCAAAGCCCAGGTGCCTCCACAGCCACACCCACAACCAACAGAGCCCGGCAGACCCTCACCTCCCGAGGGACCCCCTACCCCCTCACCTCCCCACGGACCCTCTGCCCCCTCACCTCCCGAGGGACCCCCTACCCCCTCACCTCCTGAGGGACCCTCTACCCCCTCACCTCCTGAGGGACCCCCTACCCCCTCACCTCCCCACGGACCCTCTACCCCCTCACCTCCCCACGGACCCCCTACCCCCTCACCTCCCCACGGACCCTCTACCCCCTCACCTCCCCACGGACCCTCTACCCCCTCACCTCCTGAGGGACCCCTCTACCCCCTCACCTCCTGAGGGACCCCTCTACCCCCTCACCTCCCCACGGACCCTCTACCCCCTCACCTCCCGAGGGACCCCTCTACCCCCTCACCTCCCCACGGACCCCCTACCCCCTCACCTCCCATGAACACTTCCACACCCCACTCCCGACCGAGCCCTGCAGACCCCTCCACACCCCTCACTTCCTAACAGAAGCCCCCACACCCCTCACCTCCCCATGGACCCCACCCTCACCCCTCACCTCCCCATGGGCCCCCCACACCCCACCCTCTCCCCCTCCTCAGCAGGGTGAGCGTGACCCTGAGTGTCCTCAGGAGGGTGAGCGTGACCCTGAGTGTCCTCAGGAGGGTGAGCGTGACCCTGAGTGTCCTCAGGAGGGTGAGCGTGACCCTGAGTGTCCTCAGCAGGGGTGAGCGTGACCCTGAGTGTCCTCAGGAGGGTGAGCGTGACCCTGAGTGTCCTCAGCAGGGGTGAGCGTGACCCTGAGTGTCCTCAGGAGGGTGAGCGTGACCCTGAGTGTCCTCAGCAGGGTGAGCGTGACCCTGAGTGTCCTCAGGAGGGGTGAGCGTGACCCTGAGTGTCCTCAGGAGGGTGAGCGTGACCCTGAGTGTCCTCAGGAGGGTGAGCGTGACCCTGAGTGTCCACAGGAGGGTGAGCGTGACCCTGAGTGTCCTCAGCAGGGGTGAGCGTGACCCTGAGTGTCCTCAGCAGGGTGAGCGTGACCCTGAGTGTCCTCAGGAGGGGTGAGTGTGACCCTGAGTGTCCTCAGCAGGGTGAGCGTGACCCTGAGTGTCCTCAGGAGGGTGAGCGTGACCCTGAGTGTCCTCAGGAGGGTGAGCGTGACCCTGAGTGTCCTCAGGAGGGTGAGCGTGACCCTGAGTGTCCTCAGGAGGGTGAGCGTGACCCTGAGTGTCCTCAGCAGGGGTGAGCGTGACCCTGAGTGTCCTCAGGAGGGTGAGCGTGACCCTGAGTGTCCTCAGCAGGGGTGAGCGTGACCCTGAGTGTCCTCAGGAGGGTGAGCGTGACCCTGAGTGTCCTCAGCAGGGTGAGCGTGACCCTGAGTGTCCTCAGGAGGGGTGAGCGTGACCCTGAGTGTCCTCAGCAGGGTGAGCGTGACCCTGAGTGTCCTCAGGAGGGGTGAGCGTGACCCTGAGTGTCCTCAGGAGGGTGAGCGTGACCCTGAGTGTCCTCAGCAGGGGTGAGCGTGACCCTGAGTGTCCTCAGCAGGGGTGAGCGTGACCCTGAGTGTCCTCAGCAGGGTGAGCGTGACCCTGAGTGTCCTCAGGAGGGTGAGCGTGACCCTGAGTGTCCTCAGCAGGGGTGAGTGTGACCCTGAGTGTCCTCAGGAGGGTGAGCGTGACCCTGAGTGTCCTCAGGAGGGTGAGCGTGACCCTGAGTGTCCTCAGGGGGGTGAGCGTGACCCTGAGTGTCCTCAGGAGGGTGAGCGTGACCCTGAGTGTCCTCAGGAGGGTGAGCGTGACCCTGAGTGTCCTCAGGAGGGTGAGCGTGACCCTGAGTGTCCTCAGCAGGGGTGAGCGTGACCCTGAGTGTCCTCAGGAGGGTGAGCGTGACCCTGAGTGTCCTCAGCAGGGGTGAGCGTGACCCTGAGTGTCCTCAGGAGGGGTGAGCGTGACCCTGAGTGTCCTCAGGAGGGGTGAGCGTGACCCTGAGTGTCCTCAGGAGGGTGAGCGTGACCCTGAGTGTCCTCAGGGTGGTGAGCGTGACCCTGAGTGTCCTCAGGAGGGGTGAGCGTGACCCTGAGTGTCCTCAGGAGGGGTGAGCGTGACCCTGAGTGTCCTCAGGAGGGGTGAGCGTGACCCTGAGTGTCCTCAGGAGGGGTGAGCGTGACCCTGAGTGTCCTCAGGGGGGTGAGCGTGACCCTGAGTGTCCTCAGGGGGGTGAGCGTGACCCTGAGTGTCCTCAGGAGGGGTGAGCGTGACCCTGAGTGTCCTCAGCAGGGGTGAGTGTGACCCTGACTGTCATCAGCAGGGTGAGCGTGACCCTGAGTGTCCTCAGCAGGGGTGAGCGTGACCCTGAGTGTCCTCAGCAGGGGGAGCGTGACCCTGAGTGTCCTCAGCAGGGTGAGCGTGACCCTGAGTGTCCTCAGGAGGGTGAGCGTGACCCTGAGTGTCCTCAGGAGGGGTGAGCGTGACCCTGAGTGTCCTCAGGAGGGTGAGCGTGACCCTGAGTGTCCTCAGCAGGGGTGAGCGTGACCCTGAGTGTCCTCAGCAGGGGGAGCGTGCCTCCTGTAGACGTGAGACCCACCAGGCTCTGCCGCACACTGGCACGCATGGTGACACGAGTGGGACACCTGCCTTCTAGAAGCTGCACTGAAGTGACCCGCAGATTCCAGACCCCAGGACGTCGGGAAGACAGACCCTAGGACACTTCAGACACCCGTCATCCTGCTCCCTCTCAAAACCAGGCTCCTTGTCCTGGTCGGGCGGCTGCAGGCCAGCTGTGGGGTCCCCACCCCACCCTGTGAGCCAGAGATCCTACGGACGCCCTTCCCCAGCCACAGGTCACATGACTCGACCCCTGCTGGGCTCCCAGGCCAAGGCCACCCTCCAGACTGCAGCAGGTCCCTCTCCGGGGGCTCGTGGGCAGCCCCTAGAAGCCAGCAGCAGCAGCCTCACACCCAGCAGGCTCCCGAGCCCAGAGTCCTGCACCCTGCCCACCCAGCCTCGGCCAGCCCACATGGCCCCTCTGCCCACCCTGGGGGCTGAGCCAGACTCCACCCCTCACCACCCACCCCTGCTCAGTCCCCCTGGCGCTCTCCCAGGCCCCCCCCACTTCCTGGCCACACGCACTCCCTGACCACGTCTGCATGCAGAGACACGGCCTCTCCCTGCTTTGCACACCTGTGGAGCTTTGCACACCTGCGGAGCTTCACTTGCACTCCCAGGCTGCTCGCGGCAGCTCTGCAGAAGGCAGAGGTCACAAGTGCCCTCCCTGAAGAGCTGTGCATATTTCAGCCCTCGGGCCTTCCCCACAGTCTCAGGGTCAGGGGCTACAAGTGGCTTCTGGCTTTGTCACTGAAAATAACCACGGCTCTCCCCTCTAGCCCCTCACTCCTGAGGGACCCCTCTATCCCCGGCTGGCAGCTCATCAGCAACCCATGACTCAGAGTGCCAGGCGGGGCTGGGAGGACCAACGGCCGCGTCCCGTCCACAGCGAATGGGGATCCAGGCGGGATTCCGCGGTGCCAAAGCTGGGCAGCTTCCTGGGAAAGGGCACTGGCCCCGAGCTCAAGGGAGGGTCCTGGGCCTCGCGTTCTACAGGCCGAGACGAGCCCCCTGGCGGACACACCAGGGTGGGTGGGGGCTAAGCAGGTGCTCCCCAAGGCTGCCGCCAGCTGTCACTCACTGCCCCGAGCCCTACTTTCTGTAAAGGGTCCCAGATCAGGTCACAGCAGACCACCACCAGAGCCTTACAATGACAAGCTCTCTTCTGCAAATGACTCCGCGGGCAGACCCTCCGGGCTGGGAAGGGGACTACGGGGTGCATCACAATCCCTTCCTGACGTGCTCAGGGCGGCCGGGCACTGCCAAGTGGAAGCACTGTCCGTGTGCCAAAGGAGCTCAAGGGACGGTCCTGGGTGTGCAAGGCGCACCCACCACACCTTTCTCTGTCCCGCCCGGGGCCCACGGTGCACTCCGTTAAACTGATGCAGTGTTAAATGACAGGAGGCGCCTTTAACGGAGGAAGCAACACACTGTGTCGAGTTCCCGGAACCGGGCACCGGACCCCAGACACACTCGGGCAGGAACCCTCGGCTCACTCCTGGGGCCGGTGGAAACGACTTCTGGGAAGGGGACGAGGGCTGCCAGCCCGGGGAGCTGGACTCTCCAAGCGCGTGCACCGTGGGACTGCAACTGTCACGACAGGGCCGGGGACGCGGGGCCACTCGGCGGCGGGCGGCGGCGGGCAGGGGCTCGGCGCGGGCGGGCGGAGGGGCGAGAGCGACTTACTGCTCTGGGGCCCGCGGACCTGCGGGCGCCGCGGGCGTGCGGCCCGGGCCGGGGGCTGGCGGCGGCTCCCAGGGGCAGCGCGGGCGCGGGCCCGGGCGTGGCGGCGGCGGCCCCCGGGGGCTCGGGCGCGCCGGGCCTGCAGGCGGGCGGCCAGGCTCCGGGCGGGCCCGCGTCGCCGGCGCCCAGCGCGGCGGGGCCGGGCGCCTTGATGCGGTGCAGGCCGTCCTGCAGCATGCGCTGCGTGCTGGCCTCGCTGAGCCAGCACAGGAACAGCTCGTCCACCTTCATCTTCAGCACCGGCTGCAGCACCTTGCCCGGCGGCATGGTGGGCGCGGCCCGGGCCGCCCCGGCCTCCCGGGGCTCTGCCGCCCGGGGGCGCGGGCCGAGGCGGGGGCGCGGCGGCCGCGAGCGGGCGGCCCGGGCCCGGCGGGGGTCGCGCGGTGGGCCGGGGCGGCGGCCCGGGCCCCGACGACGCCCGCGCCGCTCAGCGCCGCTTCAAAACGGGCGCGCCCGCCGCGCTCCCCCACCCGGGCGCCGCGTCGCGCGTCACCGCGCCGCGCGACGTCACCACGGCGAACACGTCATCACCACGGCGACGCCGCCGCTCGGCGCGCGGGCCTCGCCGTCCTCCCGGCCTCCGCAGGGGGCTGGGTCGGGCTGAGGGGCTGCAGTGGGATGAGAAATGGGCGGCGATGGCCGTGCCGCCGGAGGCCGCTCGGCCTTCCGGGAGCTAAGGGGGGGCGGCACGCGACGCCTCAGGACAGGCAGTGGTGGGAGCATGCGCGGCGCGTGCCCGCCGGAGTAGGCGGGGCAGGCCCCTGGATCGAGCATGCGCGGAGCAGACCGCTGAAGACCAGAGTCCGAAGGCCTAGTGGTCGAGCAGGCGCAGTGCAGGCCCGCGAGGAGCGAGCCAGAGGCACGGCTGAGCTCGAGCGGGAGGGCGGAGAACGGCCGCGGGCCTGCGCAGTGGGTGTGCGCGGAAGCGGAGGAGCACGCGCGGTGCGTGCCCGCCGATCGCGGGAGCGAGCCTGGGCTCCAGGAGTGCGAGTGGGGCCCGAGGTCGGGTTTGCGATTCGGCGGGCGGCCTCGGACACCGAGGGCCGTGTTTCGGTTGGTTTCACGTATCAAGCAGAATGGCAGGCCGGGGAGTGCGAGTCCTTCCACGCAGGCTCTCTAGGGTGGGCATAAACTGCTCTGATGGCCACAACGTAGCCCGGCCGCCGGAGGAGACAGGGTTTTCTGGGCGTGCCACCGGGGCCCCGCCCAGCACCCGAGCTGACCGCAGCCCCGCTCACCCTCTAGACCTAAGTGACGCCAAGGCGACCTTCCCGGCCGGGCCTGCTTGGCAGGGAAACTGCACGGTCCGGCAGGAGCTGAGCTCCCCCGCAGCCAGGCGCCGGCCTATTTGGAGGGCGAGGGTCTCACACTTGGGCCTCGTTTCTTGCTGGGTGTGACCGTGGCGCGCTCGTCCCGGGGCGCGTCTCGCAGGGAGGCCGAGGCCGAGGCGAGGTGCCGAGGCTGTGTGCGCTCCGCTCCCCGGGGCGTGCGCCCAGGCGTGCGCCCAGGCAGGTCCGCGTCCGCGGAGCGCAGACCCACCTCTGCCGGGAACAGGGGCGCTTTTCACCGTGCGCCTTGACAGGAGCCGTTTGATTCATCGCTGTGGTTTCGGGGAAAGGGCTCCTTTGAGCGCCTGCAGAGCTGGATTTATAGACGCGGGCACCGCGGAGACGCCAGGGCAGGGCGGGCGCGGGGCAGACACAGTGGGCCTTCAGGCCCCTGCGGGCCTGGGGTCCCCTCGGGGAGGCCCTGGGCAGGGAGAATAAAGGGGCTGTGGAGCCGGGCTGGCTGGCGGGGCCTGGAGTCTGCAGAGCTGTCCCCAGCAGAAGCCGGGGTCCTCCTTGGCTCGAGGCACAATGAAGCTCTAAGGGTTGGGGCCTCCAGGTGAGGCCCGCCCCCTGCCACCTCAGCCCTGAGCCCCTGTGTCCCCAGCCCCACCTGCAGCTGCTGGGCTTGCAGAATCCCCCTGGCAGCGCCTGTGGCTCAGGAAGTGCCCTGTTTATTTGTGGATCAGGAAGTGCCCTGCTTACCTCCACCCCCGGCCCTGGAGGCTGCTTGAGACCTGGCCAGCCTGGGTGACCTGGCCCTGGGTGAGCCCCAGAGGTGTGGGTCCTGCAGCCGGAGGGGAAAGTGCCACCCAGTCTATGCCACCGCCAGCGTGGCTTGCTGTCCCTCGTCCTTTGCTCTCCTTTAATGCGACGTGTTTCCTCCCGGCATTTGGTTTGGTTTGCAAACCTATAAAAGGTCCCTCGCTAAACGTCTTAAACAAGTGCAGGTGCTAGCTTTTCTGTGGCACTGCCAGGTGGCTCCGTGGGAAGGGGTCAGGCCGCTGGGACATGGCACGTCCAAAGACCAGGCAACCATCAGCCAAGGAGGGCTGAGAATCCCAGACGCCCAGATGGGACCCGGGATGGGCTCAGAGTCCCTTCTCTTCTGTCACCAAGGAGACATTGGATACAGTGGCATGGGCACAGGCCCGGGTTCTGCTCCATTTTGATCGGCCTTTACCAGAGCACTCTGGCTTCCTCTTGCTTTGTTTTTTAACAGGGCTGGGGTCCAGGGGTGCGTGACCACAGAGCCGCACCCCAGCCCTTTTTATTTTTTACTCAGAGACAGGGTCTCGCTCACTTGCTTAGAGCCTCGCTCAGTTCTTCAGGCTGGCCTCCAACTTGCTGTCCTCCTGCCTCAGCCTCCAGGCTGCTGGCATTACAGGCTTGTGCCACCACATGCGGCTTCTTTCTTGATTCCAACTCCCAGGGGGACCTCGGGAGCCCAAGGGTGTGGGTCAGGCAGAGGGGACCTTCCTGTGACAAGAGGAAGGCTGCACCCCTCACCCTGACTCGTGGTTTGGTGCTGCTTCCGCCGTGGGCCTTCGTATCCCGGGGACCAATTGCTGTGAGAAGCTCTGCCGGTGTCACCCGTCTCAATGTATTTACGGGCTGAGCTGCGGAGAGGAAAGCTGGTGCCGAGCCAGCCTGTGAGCGGGTGCCACAGGCCTGAGAGGTTGGCTCTGGGTGTCCCCAAAGCCCCACGTGATAAAGGCCTGGCTCGTGGCTTGGTGCTGCTGAGAGGTGGTGTAGCCTTTAAGAGGCGGGGCCTGGTGGGAGCAAGTTAGGTCTTTGGGGGTGTGGCTTGGAAGGGGATCCTGGGACCCCGGGCTCTTCCTCTTGTTCTCCACGAGGTGAAGAACTGCTCTGCTCTGTTCCTTGTTCTCGGTCAGTCATCCCAGGAAGTGTTATAGCGACAGGAACGGTCACCACCTGACCAGCTCCCGGCCACCGTGTGGGGGCACAGTGACCACGTGATTTTCATGTCTCTCAGCTTATGGGGGCTCCTGGGCCGGGCCTCACAGCTCATCACCCCGTCTCTGTGGTCACCTCTGACCTCATTGCCTCTGTCTCCCTCTCACTTGGAGCCCGTTGTGACATGGGATCCACTCAGATGACCCAGCGTAATGTCCCCATCTCAAGACCCTTGATTTAGGCACCCAGAAAGGCCTTCATTGTGTTTGCTTGTGTATCTGACTGCCATAGCAAAGCCCCCAGCCTGGGTGGTTGGATCAGCAGAGGTCTATGTCTGTGTCCCGGAGGCTGGAGGGTCCAAGGTCCAGGGTGGGCAGGGCTGGCTCCTCCTGAGGCCTCTCTGTCTCCTGGGCTCACAGATGCCGTCTTCTCCCTGTGTCCTCACAGGGTCGTCCTTCTGTGTGTGTCTGTGTCCTCCTCTCCTCTTCTTACAGGGACCCCAGTCCTGCTGGGTCAGGGCCACCCTGAGGCCACATACCTGCCCCCCCCACACAGCACATCCCAAGGTCCTGGGGCCAGTGGAGGCATGATCAGCCCACAGCAGGGCCCACGTGTGGCCTCGGTGGTGGGAGAGGCTGGTACACGTTGGTGACCACCGTCCCTTGGGAAGCTCAGGATCCCGCAGCAGAGAGCTGGGGAACAGGAAGGCTGCTTCCTGCTCCAGTTTATCGAGTCTGTGTTGAGGCCGTCCATCTGGAGGGACTCCCTCCTCCTCTTGTCCTTTAGCCCTTGGGCACATTTTGGGCCATCACTTTGAGGTCCAGTGTCTGGGCACAAACTGTGCCAATGACCGCAGACAGAAAACAGATTGGTCAGTGCCAGGGCTGGGCAGGGAATGGGGAGGGGTCTCCTGCTGGGGTTGAGCCTGACCTGGAACAAGGCAGAGGTGGTGGTCACAACCTGGAGAGGAAACTAAGGCCGTTAGCTCCCACCAATGGTCGACCTCACATACAGCGAATTTCACTTCCACAAAGAGGGAGGAGGCTGTGCAGGAGAGCGGTCGAGAAGCCCCTGGAAAGCCCCTGTGGACGGTGTAGGAAGAAGGGGCGCCACGGGCAGGTGGAAAGGCGCTGGACGAGGAGGGTGGCCAGCCCCCATCAGAGGGACCCCCGGCAAACCCGCATCTGGAGCGCCTGAGGGTCCCTTTCCCGTATTGGGTGCTCAAGGTGGCTCCCATCTTAGGGGCGCACAGAGCGCTCCGCGTCTGCGTTCTCCTCGGTTGGCACCTGGAGCGCGTAAGGGTCCCGCTCCCATCTTGGGGGTGCACAGAGCGCTCCACGTCTGCGTTCTCCTCGGTCGGCACCTGGAGCGTGTGAGGGTCCGGCTCCCATCTTGGGGGCGCACAGAGCGCTCCGCGTCTGTGTTCTCCTAGGTCAGCACCTGGAGCGCGTGAGGGTCCGGCTCCCGTCTTGGGGGCGCACTGGCGTCTGCCTTCTTCGCTGCCCAGTGGACAATGAGGTTCCAGAGTGATTCTCATCCTGCCCCCCACCCCCACCCCCAGGGCTGGGCATGTTTTGCGTGGGATTTCCCAGGAAGGGTTTAGGACCGTCTGGTGAGGTGGGGCTGTTCACCGGGACACGAGGAAACCAGGACATCTGAAGAGAGTTGACAGTTGGCAGTGACGTCGTGAACACTCAGTGTAGCTCGCCACAAGCCAGTTTCCTGTACGTTAGTGTCCTGGCCCCTCGCCAGCCCAGGCGCTTGGGTGCCCAAGGCATGCCCAACCCAACCCCAGAACTGTGGGGGGTTAATTGGAAACAGGGTCTCTGCAGGGGTCGTTAGTGAAGGGTTCTGAGATGGGCTCCTCCTGGGTCAGGGGACCCTCCTGCAATGGCCGTGTCCACACAAGAGACAGAGGAGGGGACACAGACCCAGAGGAGGAGCCCCGTGGAGACGGAGGCAGAGACTGCAGTGAGGGGCCACCAGCCCAGGGCCACCTGGAGCCCAGGAGCTGGACAGGCAGGAGGAGCCTCCGTGGTGGAGTCCGTGGAGGGAGCTCAGCCTGGGACCCTGGTCCAGCCTCTGCCCTCCAGGACTGGGGAGCTGGACTCCTGTGGTTTAAGCCCTGGGTGTCTGGCACCTGGTCAGGCGGGGTTGGAAGTCACAAGCGGAGCTTGTTTAGACCCGGGGCCTCGGGGAATGGTCTGGAGAGCTGTGCTTCCCACCCAGCCTGGCGGAGGTGCTTTTCTGAGAAACTGCCTGGTGGGTCTATTTTGTCAGTTTGGTGCATTTTAAATGCCAGGCCCAATCAAAGGGAGCCACCCTTCCTCCAGAGAGCCCAGGCCCGCGCCTGTCTCTGGAGGGCCCGCTCTTTGTTTAAGGGTACGTTTGTTCCCTAAGTGGCTCGTGCTGTGGGCCTCTCCTTTCCCCTGTGGAGGGTGCGTCTGCCCCTCAGCAAGTTGCGCATTTGAGTTGGGGGGAGCTGGGGGGCCGCGCCCGGTGCGCAGGATGGTTGAGACCCTGCAGCAGCCGCAGACCAAGGCGCAACCTGCCTCCCCGATACCCCAGAGCCGCAGGACCGCCCTGTGCGTCCTCCGGGGGTCCTGCGGGCCTGCGAGGGGTTCATGCACCCCGGAGCAGGGCCGGGTGGGGAGCGATGGGGGGTCGAGTCATCCCCGCGGCCTGATTCTCCCGCAGGACCTTGTCGCATCCGCTTCCTCCCGCGCGCACCTCGCGCCACTTGTTTGGAAACATAAGTTGGAAAGGCCCCTTTTTTTTTCCATTTTCATCTCTAATTGAATTCTCTCCTGACCCTTTCGTCCCCCACGGCTGTGGTTCAGGTTTTGATGATGAGCAAAAGAATTTTGTATTTGGATAATACAATTTTCTCACTTGCCTTCAGCAACCTTCAACTCAATTTCCTCTCCCCGGAGACAGTGTATATTACAGAATAGAATCAGATTCTTTATTCATAGGGAAAAAGTTCCAATTTAATCTGAATATTCAGCGTTTCGCTCCGGCCGGGGTGATGGATGGCGTATGGAAATGCGTAATCAAAAGGCGGAGTGCGCGCTGCTATTGAAAGAAATAATGAAGTCTCCATGATCTTCTGCGAAGGGTCCGGAGCGCACTGGCGGCGCGGGACCCGGGCTTTCTCTTATTACCTTTCCAATAACGTCTCCGTTGTTGGGGGGAGGGAAATGTGGTCAGGAATTAAGAATTAATGCGCGGGAACGTGAAATGGAATCGCTACCAGGGCCAAGGGGCGGGGGGGGGGGTGCCACCGTGAGTGGAGGAATATGGATCGTCTCCTGGACAGAACCCGGGAAGCTGCCGGACCTAATGAGCGCCCGCCTGCCCAGCGAGGATTGGAGCCGGGAAGATGAATCCTTGGGAGGCCGTGCAGAATTGAAAACGCGTCCCCGCAGATGAGGTCCTGGTGCAGGCCCGGGCAGCCTGCAGCGCCCGCGCTGGGCCACAGGTCCGAGGTCTGGGCTTGGATCTGCGGGTGTGCGTTAAAACTAGCAGCTCCAAGAAGCAGACCCTGTCCAGGTGGCTACCTTCTGTCCCCCTGTGTATCACCCTAAGGCACACTGGGAAGAATTCACCAGGTCCAGGGTCCCCACACATTGGGTACCACCCCCGGGAGCTCGATTCCCTGCCATAAATGGTGTGGTGCTTGACTGTGCGCTTTGAGCGGTGGCCGCATGACCTGTGAGACCCGACGCCATGTAAATGTTCTGTGCAGAGTGTCACATTGTATCCTTGAGGCAATAAGGAGAAGGCAGAAATCTATACCTGTTCAATACCAAGGCGACCTCACTTCCCTGAGTATTTCTGACCCCAGCTGGGCTGAATCTACGGATCCGGAGCCTGCAGATGCCGACGGCTGGCTGCATTTTAAATGCGTGTTCAAGGGGCACCTTGCGTCTTCAGTTCACACTCTAAGTGGCGGTAATTCCCATTTGCCATCTCTGATTAAACACGGCCCACCAAAGGGCTCATTGTGAATATGATTTTGTGTGTCATCCCTCAGCACGGCTCCGTGGGTTACAGTGTCCTCGGCAGATTCTTCAGAGCACCGCGATGCCGCCAGACAACCTCTCAGGCTCTGTCTGAAATTCCCCTTTCCAGATTTTGTACCGACAGATTTTGTGACGTCGGCACAACATGCAAGTGGCCCTCTATTGATTTCACTGGTTTTCAGCCAGAGGGTCACGGAGTGGTCAGACGTCTCCAGGTCCCACTGAGCCACACCCGCAGCCCCCTTTATTTCTTATTTTGAGACAGGGTCTCGCTAAGTTGCTCAGGGCCTCGCTCAGTTGCTGAGCCTGGCCTCCAACTTGCCATCCACCTTCCTCAGCCTCCCCGCTGGCTGGGCCCGGGGTCTGCCCCTCACGCCCGTCTCTGATCTCTTTAAAAGGAGCAGTGCGGGCGTGAGAGCTTTCAGAGTGCCTCGGGCCCCCTGTGGGACCCTGCCTCTGCCACGTGCAGCCCGTCCCTTGCTGGGGGTGACTGTCCTGGGAGGAGCCGCTGTGCGAAGGCACTTGCTGTCCCTCGGCCTCTGGGGGAAGCAGGTCCTCAGCCCCCGCGAGGTGCCCTGCTCTGGGTGAGCCTGCGCCTTTGGTGGGCTTCTGACCCCGCTGGCCCCCAGCATGCTCCCCACTGCACACGTCCCCGGGTCCCAGGCCCACCCTCCTGCTGACCAAACGGCGGTCACTTAGGAGCTCCCACGGGCCTCTCGGGGCTGGACGTTGCTAGAACAGCTCTGCACCTCTATCAGGGAACCCCCCACGCGGGACTCGATGGACGTCCACTCAGCAGGCCTGACCCACTCCATTACTGCCCGGTCTGCAGCCCGCGCCCACCTGTCCCTGGGGTGGACCTGAGCGTCCCACCCCTCATGACACGCTGGCAGAGGAGGGAGGTCAGGGGCACCCCACCCCACGGATGTCGGGGGCTCAGAGGGGACAGCGGGGTCTGTGCCAACTCTACGCGGGCCGGGTCCAGCCTGAAGTGAGCCGCGGGCCCCCCGTGTGTCCCCGAGCTGCCGAGGGGGCCCCCGGGACGCGGCCCACAGCTGTGTTGGAAGCCGCCGGCGGGTGGAAGGCTCAGACCCACCGCGCTTTAAATAGCCACATCCTCAGGGCTCAAAATAGCCCCGTGGGGAAGTGGCCCTGGACGCAGGCCCAGCTGTCCAGGCGTCCCGGGCCTGTGGCTCCCGCAGGAGGGCCCAGGGATTCCCAGGGACAGGCAAGAAAGGAGCACCCTGCTGCTGGCTGCAGGTGTGGACTGAACAGAGGATGCTTGTGGGATCCCCAGTCGGTGGACCCCGCAGGGGCAGTGACCCCAGCCAGAGGTGGACCCCGGGGTCTCCCAGGCACCGTGGACCCCATGACTGAGGGTGTCCACTGGCCCCGTCCACAGGGCCAAAACTGAGGTCCCTTCAGGGGACCCGGGGTGCTGAGCCCTAGGTGTGGCAGTGAGTCTCCCAGAGAATTCACTCTGTCATGCTTCAGGGGACGGTCCCACAGAGCAAGAGAGGAGTGGCCCAGGGTGGGCAGCTGGGGCCACACACGGGGTGAGTGTGCACAGAGCCGCCACGTTCACGATGCCCCTGAAGGAGAAACAGCCACGATGCCTCTGAACTGGGGAACGGATAGAGTGGGGTCCATCTGCGCAGTGGAATATTACTTGGCCGTGAAAAGGAACGGCTGCTCCACCATGACTGACCGTCAAGGCAGGGTGCTCAGCGACAGCAACCCACCCGGCCAGGAGATGTGCAGGACAGGCACCCACGGGGCGGAAAGCGGAAGGACACCTCCTTAATCGCTTAGGCACAAGGAGGTAGGGGTGGGGGACAGCTTCTTCTGCAGGCTCCGCACCGCTCTGAGTGGACTCGATGGCCTCCCACCCTGTGAGTGACCCCGGGCTGCCGAGCTGTGCCGTAAACGGGTGGACTGTGAGGTCTGTTTTCAAGAATGAACCAGGAAAGACGGGCGAGGGGTGGGGCGGGTCTGGGGGGTAAGGGGGTGGGGCGGGTCTGGGGGGTCCATGCCAGAGGGCACGTGTGGTGGGGTGAGCAGAGGGGTCGGTCACAGGCTCCTGAGGTGCACAGGGGGCTGGGTCTCCACAGGCTTCCAGCTGGCATCGTGGCCGAGAGTCGTGCACCCACTGACTCTGCACCCCACTAAGCACCCCACTGACTCTGCACCCCACTAAGCACCCCACTGACTCTGCACCCACTGACTGCACCGCACTGAGCACCCCACTAAATCTGCACCCACTGACTGTGCACCCCACTGACTCTGCACCCACTGACTGTGCACCCCACTGACTCTGCACCTGCCGCAGTCCGGCTGCAGCACTCTAACATGCACCCACTGAGTGCACCCCACTAAGCACCCCACTGACTCTGCACCCCACTGAGTGTACCCCACTGATTGTGTACCCACTGAGTGCACCCCACTAAGCACCCCACTGATTGTGTACCCACTGAGTGCACCCCACTAAGCACCCCACTGACTCTGCACCCACTGAGTGCACCCCACTAAGCACCCCACTGACTCTGCACCCCACTAAGCACCCCACTAAGCACCCCACTAAGCACCCCCTGACTCTGCACCGCGAGGCCTCGAGGTGGGCGGCCTGCTGCCCGAGCGGCTGTGGCCCCTGGAGGCTGAGAGGAAGGAATGTCCAGGGGCGAGCAGCTGCGGGCTCAGGGCTGGTATTTGGGGCTGGCTCCTGTCCCGGCCGGGAGCCGCCGGACGGTCAGGAAGCCGCAGCCCCCGGGGACCGAGCCCAGATGCCCTCCTGCAGAATCCCAGGAATGCGCTCAGCCCTGGGCTACGCGGCTGGCTGCGCAGGACGTGCGCGGGGTCGTCCGCGGGGCGCAGGCTGCGGGGTGCTCTGCAGGGCCACCCGAGGGGCATCGTGGCCGAGGGGCTGGTGGGCGTCCTGGGGACCACCCAGCCTTGGGAGACGCGGAGGCCCCCGAGCCTTCAGCAGGAGGCCCACGTCCCCAGCCCCGTCCACCGCGTGGGGAGGGTCATCTCGGAGCCTCAGGCCCTGCACGGTCTGCACTTCCTGTGAGGTCGACGTTGGCTGGGGACAGGGACGGGGCAGCGTGAAGACGGGGTCACTAGGTCACGAGTCCTCCCCATGCAGCACCCAAGCCCCACGCCACCCCCAAACAGTGTCTGTCCCCCCTGGGAAGGCACCAGGGGTGGGCAGCAGAGACCCCGAGGGCCACTCTTGGACCAAGGAGGGGGTCTGTGGGTCGGGACAGGCTGGTGACGGATGGACAGAGGGATGGGTGATGGACAGAGGGATGGGTGATGGACAGATGAATGATGGACAGATGGACGGATGATAGATGGATGGATAGTGGACACATGGATGGGTGATGGACAGATGGATGGGTGATGGACAGATGGGTGATGGACAGATGGATGATGGACAGATGGATGGATGATAGATGGATGGGTGATGGACAGATGGATGGGTGATGGACAGAGGGATGGGTGATGGACAGAGGGATGGGTGATGGAGCGCAGGCAGATGAAGACCAGATGATGGACAGACAGATCCCTGATGGACAGGTAGACCACTCAGGTCCACAGAGGACGGACAGACGCAGGCAGACAGGACAGGTAGATACGTGATTGACAGATGCCAAAGGGCCGGGTGCATGGACGACATAGGGCTTGGTGGCAATGGACCCATGGAACAGAGATGTAGGGGACAGAGGCAGGAGTTGGGGGGACGTAGGGCAGGAGGTAGGTGACAATAGGCAGGTGCACAGAGTCAGGTGACAGGGACAGAGAGCAGGGCTCCGGGCAGCAGGAGTGAGGCCAGGTGCCCAGGGACTGGGTGGACCTCGTGCCCCGGGGAAGGCAGGAGGGGACCTGGGGCTCTGAGGACAAGGATAAGTGTCCAGCGTCTGTGTCACGTGCCTCCTTCCACATCAATACGCCCGGCTGCTTGTGACCCGGGCTGTCCCAGAGAAGGGACCGGAAAACCCCCCGTTAGGCAGCCAGCGGAGGGCGCTCTACCCCTGAGGTGACCGCACCCTTTATTTCCTTTTGAGACACAGTCTCCCCGAGTTGCTGAGGCTGGCCTCCCACTTGAGGTCCTCCTGCCTCAGCCTCCTGACACTGTGTCTGGCTCAGACGGACGGTTTCTTTTTCTCTTCCTCCTCCTCCCTCTCCTCCTTCTCCAGGGAAGGAACCCGGGGTGCTGACCGCGGAGCCCCGTCCCCAGCCCCTTTTATTTCTCCCTTGAGACAGGGCCTCCCTAGGTTGCTCAGCCTCACTCACTTGCTGCGGCTGCTGAGAACCCGTGATCCTCCTGTCGCAGCCTCCTGAGCCGCTGGGCTGACAGCATGGGCCACGTGCTGGGCAGTGGAGGTTTCCACTGGCCAAGGCTCCCTGAGACCACACGTGTGCAGACAGACACGCACCGTGTCACTTCTACAGCGGCTGTCACGTGCACTACTCTAGTGACGCTCACACCCGGCTTCCTCCCGCACCTACCCAGGGAGCCCTGGGCTCCAGTCCCTGTCCTGCCATCCAGCTATGGCCTCCTGCTGTCTGTCTGTCCCCCAGCTACCTGCTGTCCGTCACCTGTCTGTCCAGGGGCACCAAGGTCCCCTGCCTGGCGGGCACTTCCGACCTGCAGGGGAAGGAGGGGCCCCCAGCCTGGTGCGTCTCTTGGGGGTGCTGAGCTGCACCCTGCCCTTGGCCACCACGTGCCCGAGGAGGAGGAGCAGGGGGGCAGACCGGGTGTCCCAGCCCGGCTGCCCGGGGACCTGGTGCATGTGGACGGAGAGGCCGGGGTCTGGAGGAGGTGGCAAGGGTCAGGGATCGCACGTCTGGTGACACTGCGTCCCTCTCTCCTTGGAGCCTCCCGCCCTGGCACAGAGCACAGCCAGCCTCCCTGGGGACATGAGGGCGGGGACCGAGGGACGAGGGCCGTCCCAGGGGATTGATTTTCTGCACTGGCTGCTTCTGTCTCCCCACTGGGCCTGGAGGTGGCCGACCCCCAAGTCCCCTGCACCCCGGGTGCTGGTGACGGGGACCCTGAGTGGCATCCCAGACCTCTGGGACCTGCCGGCTGCTTCCGAGAGCCGGGCGTTCTCCGGAGGTCTCCCGCGGCATCCAGCTGCCCGGAATCTCCCACGCGCACAAGCTGCTTCCTCCCTCTGACCCGGGTGTCCAGCTCCGCAGAGCAGCTGACGGCTCCCGGGGTCCAGCGCTCAGGAAGAGGTTGATGGAACCCGGGGGGCGCCCACCCGGCCCTGCCCCATGGGACACCGGTGCCCGGGGACCCTCCGCCAGGGACAGGGAGAGATTCCTGGACTTCAAGGAACCAGGTGGCCCCCACTGGGCCGGGGTCCAAGACCTTTCCAACACCCCAGGACCTGCCAGTGGGAGACAGAGGCAGAGTGGACGGCCCTGCCCAGGGAGTGTCCACAGCCTCAGAGGCAAGGAGGAGGCGCCTCGGGAGGGCAGGGAGGGCGGGGAGCTTCATAGATGGGACACACCAGCGGGGAAGGAGCTGTGTGGGTCACCTATGAAACAGGTGACGTGGTGGCCGCGTTGGTGCCAGGGATGGACCCCAGGGTGCTCTAACTGGGCCCCGTCCCCAGGCCCCTTTTTACTTTTTATTTTGAGACAAGCTCTTGCTAAGTTGCTGAGGGTCTGGCCAAATTGCTGAGGCTGGCCTCCACTGCAATCCTCCTGCCTCAGCCTCCCAAGCTGCAGAATGACAGGTGTGGCCACCGTGTGGGGTGCTGGGCAGTCAGTCCCTAAAGGAACAAAGAGACCTAAATCAGGCTTTGAGGTGTGTGGCAGGGTGGTGTCTAGCACACTCACCATGTGGCACAACTGTCACCTCTGTCAAGTCCCAGCACGTTCCCTCCACCTGGTACCTTAGGTAGCACCCACTCCCAGCTCTCCTGCCCGGCCCCTGGCGACCCTGACCCATGTCCTGTCTCTTTGAGTTTCCTGTTGTGAACCTTCTGAATGGACAGATTCACACCCTGTGGGGACCTTCACGTGTGATTCTCTCACTGAGCACCTCCAGGTCCTCAGGGTCTGTCCACCCTGTGGCCGGTGTCAGATCGTCACTCCTTTTCATGGCTGCGTACTACTCCACGGGGTGCACCAAGTTCTGCCCGGGACTCTGCCTCTCAGCACCAGGAGAGGATTGGGAGTGTGCAGCTGGGCGGGACTGTACCTGGGAGAGAGGGCGGTCCTGGGAGCTGGGGGTCGGGAGCCCAGGAGGGGGCAGGCTGGACCCTGGGAGATGGTCCAGTGGGTCAGATGTGCATGGACTTGGGGTGTCCTTGGGGCACAGAGCCCCTGATTTGCTGGGGGGTGGAGGCCCTCTGGGGCTTACTGGCTGATGTGGGCCACAGGGCTGCCTTGTAGCAGGAGCGGGATGGCGTTATCTCGAGCGTAAAGTGGCACCTCCCTTGGTGACCTGGAGGGAGAGACGCTGGTCCGCAAAGAGGACTTGGGAGGAAGAGTGGAGCTCGCTCAGGGCCGTCGCTGACCAGGTCAGGGTGCCCCGCCACCTACAGGAGGACCCAGCGAGGGCAGCCTGCGGCCCGCTGGGCGGAAACAGAAATGGAGCCGGCCCCCGCCCCCGGGCACAGCTGCGGACGCTGCCCCCCAGGCCCGGCACCAGGAATCCCAGAGCAGCCAAGGCCCGGGCTTAGCGGGCTAAAAACGGCCGCGAGGCTGCGGCCAGCAGCAGGGCGAGGCCGCTCACCTGGCGCCGGCGACCTCGCATTCCGGAGGCCAGCGACGGCTTAGCGCCGGGGCCCGATTTAGACGGGGCGGGTTCAGAGGCCCGGGCTGCGGAGGCCGGGAGGGAGGCCGGAGGCTGGGGGCTAGCGAGGCTGCGGGCAGAGGCGGGGACACCGGGCTGGAGAGGCTGGGGCACAGGGCTGGGGGCTGGGGCAGCTGCCACCGCTGTCCCCTCCACCTGAAATGCGTCCCCCTTCCCCGTGGCCAGGTCCCCGGAGCCGCCTGGGCGGAGAGGAGGCGGGACCGGCCCCGAGCTCGGGCTCCACCCACGCCACGCCCTGGGGTCCCAGCCGCAGCCAGCCAGGCCCGGTGACGGTGACGGAGAGCTGTCCCCAGGCAGCCTGACCTCAGCCCCGGGGAATGTCCCACCTCCAGATTAGCTCTGGGTCCGGGAGGGGCTCGGGCTGGCGGCTTGGGGTCGGGCTGTGCCCTGGGGGCCGCGCGGCCAGCTGCGATGTGGGCTGGGGCGCAGGGGTGGACCCGCAGGAGGGGCCCCCGGGGGAGGGGACCCTGAGGGAGGGGCCCGGGGGAGGGGGCCGGAGCGGGGACCCGCGCGCTCAGCCGCGCGCTTCCCGGGCTCCTCTGCAGCCCCCGTCGGTGCGCGGCAGCTGCGGGCTGTTGGCGCCGTGGCCGGAGACGCGGGTATTAATAGCCGGGTCAGCCGGGGCCAGGTGTCCTGCGCCGGCTGTCGCCGTTGCCCGGGAACCAGCCCTAACAAACCACGGGGCAGTCTGCGACGTGCCAAGCCCCGCGAACTCGGCAGATCCCCGGGGGGGGGGGGGGACTGCAGGGGACATCTTGAGATTCGGAAACCCGAGGCCAGGGCTGGCCAGGCCCGCGGGGAGGACCCCTGGGCGACCCCCGCGCCCTGGCGTTGCCCCGAGGCAGGGTCTCGCCCGGGCCCCGGCTGCGCGCAGCCTCCTGCCTCAGCCCCTTGGACCCTCGCGTGTCTTGGGGACCAGGGCCCTGGCACAGATGTGACCCGGGGTCGGCGTCCCCCTCGGCCCCGCCCCGCTGTGGCCACGCAGCCTGGCGGATCCCGCTCTGCATTTTCAGGCTGGGCCAAGTGCACACCGCGGTCAGCTGGAGCGAGGGCGAGGGCGGCGTCTACACCCGCGCGTGGGGGAGTTTGGAATCCCCCCGGGTTGACCTGGCGGCCTGCGCAGAGACCTTGACAAAGCGTCCACGCAGTGTCGAGGCCACTACTGCAGCGGGTCACTGACCCCAGTGGGTGGATGCACGGGATTCTGCACCGTGGGTCATTTTAGGAACACGGAGTGTGCACCCTGGCCTTTCCGGGCCCCAGGACACCCAGGGTGGCTCTGACCTCCGCAGGTCTGCACCCTTTGCCAATGAAGGAGCTCTGGCCGGGGGCGGCTCAGTGACAGAGCCAGGGCCTAGTGGTCCTGGCTTCAATTCCCAGCACCGCCGGAAAATACAGCAAAAAAGGGTTAGGGTTAGTGTCCTTTGCCCAGGACAAAGGACGTCTTGCTGAGCTGCTTAGGGCCACAGGAAATACCCAGGAAAAAGGAGACGAGTCAAGCTGCCCGAGTTAGCTCCGGAGGACCCTGCTAGAAAGCCAAGTGACCACTGCCCTTAGGAGGCGAGGGTTGAGGGGCTTGGGTGGAACCGGTCTTCCTGTGCCTGGCTCTGTCAATTAATGTTCTGCCGTTCATCGATGTTGCTGCAAATGACAAGACTCACCCTTTTTCATGGCTGAATAGTATTCCACTGTAAATCATATGTGTGTGGGTATATGTAGAGAGAAACAGACGTGTGTGTGTGGGGGTGTGTTTAATATATGTGTACATACATCTCCACATGGTTCACTCATCCTCTGATGGACACTCCAGTTGCTTCCACACCTTGGCGAATAGGTCCACAGTGAACTTGGTGGTTGCTTATGGCCTAAGTTGCTGAGGCTGGCCTCCAACCTGTGATCCTTCTGCCTCAGACTCCCAGGCCGCTGGGATGACAGGTGTCCCTCACCCCACCTGGCTGGGCTGTGGTCGACAGTGCTTTGGGGTCTCCGGCCATACAGAGGTGAGTGCCAGGTACCTGGGGCGGCTGTTAAAGGGACATCCGGAGACCAACTGGCGTGCTCCAACACACAGCGATGGCGTCTGGGTTTCCGTCCCGTCCTCCCCCGCCCTGCGTTTCTGGACCCAGTAGGACATGAACTTTCTTGGCACACACCTCCCTGGCTCTGTGCACGCCTCTCAGAGCCTGGGCCAGCCTCAGGGCTGTAAACTCGGGTTCATTCCAGGTGACAATGAAGTTCCTACCAATAACACGCGGGTGGTACGAACCAGCCAGCGGCCGGAGGCACGGACTTGAAAACCGTTAATTAAGACAAGCTCGAGGTCCCTCGTTAGATTTCAGGGCAGACGCCAGATGCCACAAACCATCCTGCGCTTTTTAAACCCGTCAGCCACCTACTGAATGCGGCTGGAGAGAATCCAAAGGCTCAGATCTTTCCCGCGGTGGGACCCAGAGGAAGGGAGGCCACTCGGTCCATCTCGGGGGAAATTTTTTCATTTTGCAAAACTGGCCGGGCACACCCCACTCCTTCCCTCCAGGACGGTGTGGGTCCGAGGCTCTAGGGGTGGGGTCGTCTGTGCCTGGGTTGTCCCACCAAGCACCACGCTTCAAGGCCCATCTGCAGGTGTCAGAGCGGCACTCCTTTTCAAGGCCGTGTAATATTCCCCTCTGTGGCCGGACTCTGCTCGTCCGTGTGGCCTCTGATGGGCATTCAGTTGATTGCTCATTTAACTGCCGTCCATGAGGCTGTTGAGGGGCTCTGTTGGGCTGCAATTCTCTGCAGAGGAGTCCCAGAAGGGAACTTGCAGGTGACCAGTGGACTTCCTCCTCGCTCTCCCCAGAGACTGCCCGCTCCCCGTGCCCTGTTTGCACACGGGGCTGCCATCTCTGCACGTGCCCTCCAACACCGCGTCTTCTGGATGGCTTGGCCATCGCGCTCCTGACCCGCGGGGGCAGCTCCTGGGGGTCCGCGTGCGCGCACGGAGCCGGCCCAATCCCTCCGCGCTGGCCTTTCTCGCTGCCCGGGGGCCTGGCCTTGTCCTCTCCTCCGCCAGCCATCCGCCCGCTGAGGGTCAGGGTCTGCGGCGTGGCTTGTGGTCACCGAGCCCAGGTCGGCTCACGTCCGACGGCCTCGGGCTGGCTCGCGCGGCTGCTGGGACCCCGAGGTTGTGGGGAAACCCTGGCTAAGTGGACGCGGCCTCGTAAAGGGCGTTTTACGGGCCGGTGGAACCTTTACGAGCCCGGAGCATTCCAGCCGCTGCGGCCGCCCACGGCTCCTCGGGGAAGCGCAGGCCGAGCCCCGCCGCGACCGCCCAGAGCGGAGGCCGCCCCAGAGCGGAGGCCGCCCCAGAGCGGAGGCCGCCCCAGAGCCCGGGTCCCCGGCGCGCCCTGCGCAGTGGGGCCGAAGCCCACCTTGCACGAGTGGACGCGGTGCTGGCCGCCCCGTTGGGCAGTCGGGGTCACCTGCGGGCACCTGCTTGATGTCCCTGGTAGGGAGCCCGGAGTCCCCACCCCGAGTGCCAAGCCGCCCTCCTTAGAGGTCACGGCCACTATTAAGGCCCAACACGCGCCTGTCCGCCAAACCTGGCTGGGGACGGACCCCCTGCTCCCCTGAATCGATGCCGCCCGGGTCACGGAGGAGCACCCCGCTGACCCGGCCTCGGCCCCTTCCCGACAGCGGCCTCCCGCCCGGGTCTCTCTGTGGTGGCCTCCGAGTCCGGAGCCAGCAGCCTCCTCTCAAGGTGCACAAACACCGCGAAGGGGCTCCTGCAAGTGTCCCCAAAGCACCCGGCGGCTCCCACATCACAGGGGCCGTGCTTAGGAAAACACTGGCCCGGCCAAGCTGGCCCACGCTGCCCACAGCTGCAGCCGCCGGATGGACGCGCTAAGCCTCCGGCCTCGGCCTCCGGCCTCCCCGCCACCCAGGTGCTTCCTGTAAGGAGGCGGCTGGCCGCGGGGCGGGAGGCCTGGCGGGGCCTGCGGGCAGCTGGCCTGGGACCCGCCCCGGGGGCCGCAGAGGGGAGGCCAGTTCGGATCCTGCTCTGGCCGCAGCCCGTGGGGCTGGGACGGACAATAACCAGGTCGTGGCCAGGGGCAGCTGCGGCCAGGTCCTCCTCCCTGACCCCCAGGACCCCTTTCCCTCCCGTGGAGCTGGCCGTCACCTCTCTGCGTCTTGTCCCCAGGTTTCTGCCCAACCCTGGGGATCCGTCCCCCCTCTCTGCATTCTCACAGGGACCCCGGGACCGTCCCCATCCACACCTCCCGGCCCTGCGGGGACCCTGATGACGTCACAGGAGCAGAGCGTGGTGGCCGTCCAGCCTGGGGCTCTGCCACCCGACAGGCCGTGTGCTGTGACCCTGCCTGGTTTCCGTCTGTGACCCTTGAAGAGGGTCCCACGGAGCACGGGGGCCGGGATGCTGCAGCTGAGGGCACAGGGACCCTTGGTCAGGTTTTCAAAGTGACACCATCACATCTTTTTAAAATGCTACTTTTAAAAGGACGTCAGCTCTCTATATTAGGCCATCGCAGTGTCACCAGCGCTCCCGGTTCTGTGCACAGCTCAGCATACGAAGTGACCTCAGTGTCCATCAGCACACGTGCAGACGGAGAAAACAGGCAGGGGATAGTACGCAGCCAGGAAAACAGTGGGCTCCCATCACCTGTGACAACACGGTTGGACCTGGGGGACGGTATATGGTGACATAAGACCCTCCCAACAATGTCCTCCTAGTGCTGGGACCAAGGCCACACTGGGTGCCTTCCCCCAGGTGGCCTGACTTGGGGTCAGGTCCGGGAGATCACATGAGGACGTCTCTGGGGACATTGTCCCATCTGCACCTGACCAGCCCTGGCTGCTCCCTCGGCTGCACTGAGGACAGGACCCCGGGGCTGGGCTCCTGCCTGTCCGGGCTCTGCAGACCCGGGTGGAGCCACTGTCCCTAAATATCGCCCCCGACGTCTGTGCAGAGCCTGAGGATCGGGTCATCGTCCTCCCCAGACGGGCTCGGGGGAGGCCGGGACTCAGCCCGTCCTGGGTGGAGGACGCCTCTCCTCTGTGACTCAGGCTCTGGGGACCGGGAGGGGACAACTCGGCGGCCCCAGCGACGTGCCTGCCTGTTCCCCACCAGCCACACGGTGGCGCTGCCGCCCACGGAAAGGCGCCCGCGCGGGGCTTTGGCAGGACCCGGTTCGTCCCCATTGTTCTCGCAACCCGGACCCGCGGCCCTTCCCGCCTCTGACCCTTCCCGCCCCCGGGGCTCTGGGGTCGAGGTCTTCGGTTGGGCCCAGGTGGCAGGCGCCCCTTGCCCCCGTGCTGTGCCCCAGGAAGTCGCGGCTTCCCCCCCCAGAGCCCGCGCCCGGGGCCTCACTCGAGGTCAGCGGGGGACACGGGCTGCGGCTTCAGGTTCCAGTGACCCACAGACCCCGGCCCTCCCCCGCAGCCACCGTCCCCATCAGGACACCCTCAGGCTCCGGGGCCGCCAGGCAAAGGTCCCCCCCCTCTGGCACCCGAGCTCTGCTGGGGACACTCCTGTTGGCATGACGGTGGCCTCTCTGCAGAGCCCGGGGACCCAGGGCCCTTCTGAGGTCACGGATCCGGCCTCCCCTGCTGCCCCGTCCCTCCTGAGCTGCGGGTGGACTTCCAAGCCGGCCACTCCCTGCTGTCGCAGCCCCTGGGGTCGGCTGCCGGGGTGATGTTGGGGCGCCCAGACTCGCTGGCCGGTGGGGGGAGGGCGTTGGGGGGCCTGGAGGGCCGGGCTGGGGCGAAGGCTGCCAACCGGGGAGCCAGGAGCCCGCTGGCCTTGGGGTGAAGCCGTAGCCAGACACAGGACTCTCCCCACCAGCCTGGTCCCGCGAGGTTCCTACCCAAGATGTCACCTGCCAACGCTGCCTTGAAAGACCACCTCCTGATGCATCTCCTGTGAGAAGAGGGAGTCCTCAGAGCAAGGAAGCCTCAGAAATCCCGGCCCTGCTTAACCGGATGTCATAAACAGGCCGCCTCGAACCACAGCGTGGGCCATCCACGTGGTGGAGTATTATACAGCCAGGAAAAAGGAGCGGAGCTCTGATACCTGCTCCAGCTTGGACCTGGGGGACGTGAGGCTCAGGAGATACGTGAGTCACAAAAGGACCAACACTGCAGATGTCACCCAGGAGATCCACAGCGTCCTCAGTGTCGAGGAGACAGAGAGTGGACCTGTGGCTGCCTGGGGCTGGGGGAGAGGACCAAGAATTAGTGCTTAGCGGGGTCGGACCTCGAGTTTCATACGGTGGAGGAGGAATCTGGGGGGGTTGGTGGTTTCATGGTGCAGCCGCAGCCGTGCCAATGTGCAGGACACCTCCGAACGGTGCACAGGAAAATGTTCACGCCAGGGCCCCGGAGAAGAGGCGCCTCCCAGTCCTGGGGACTCTGAGCGGGAACAAAGCCCCAGCCCGGCCCTTGGGACCTTGGGGAGCACGTGTAGCTGGTCAGGGTGGGGAGCAGCGGCCTGGGTCCCCCCACCAGGTGCCAGGAGCAAGCCCACCCCAGGGGACAACCAGCTAGACAGGAGTGGTGGATGACAGAAAGATGGATGATAGGCAGCTGGGTAGATAGATAGATAGACAGACAGAACTGGTGGATGACAGATAGATAGATAGATGGATAGACAGACAGAACAGGTGGATAACAGATAGATAGGTAGACAGACAGAACTGGTGGATGACAGATAGAGAGATAGATGATAGATAGACAGACAGAACTGGTGGATGACAGATAGATAGATGATGATCGATGGATGGATGATAGAGGATATATGATTGACAGGTAGATAGATGACAGACAGATGACAGCTGGGTGGACGGATGATGGACAGAGACTCTGTCCTGCAGGTCTCCTCTGCACAGTGGGCCTCTGGGGCTGGGGGTGCTCTGGGGTGGGCTGTGCTGTGCGCTGCAGGAGGTGGAGCAGCCTCTCTGGGCCCGAACACCAGGTCCAGGAGGAATCCTAGTGCTGATTATCAACAATGTCCCCTGCCACTGCTGAGGGTCTGGGAGGAGGGCAGAAGCCCTGGCTGAGAACCTTCCCATCAGGACAGAAAGGACGCTGGTGTCCGGTGGAGGCGCAGACGTCCCAACAAGAACGCCACCCGCTGGTCCAGGCAGACGGGTCTGTGGTCCAGCTGTAGGGGGCGGCTGTGGGCAGCCCTGAGGGACGCAGGACTCACCAGTGTGCACAGACCGCAGCGGCCGTCACCCTCCCCTGGGGCCCTGGGGGCCGAGTCCCCAGCTTACCGTCCCGCAGGGTCCTGGGGAGCCTCGGAGAGAGGGCGGCTGGCAGGGTCACGTGGCGCCCAGCAGGACGGCTGCAGCAGGGGTTGCTGGGAGCTGAACCGCAGGTCCCTGGTGGCCGGCCACGGCAGGTGACAGCTGGGCTCAGGGAACCGCGGGCTTCTCTCCTGGGGCTGCCAACCAGAGGCCAGGTGACGGGGGCCTGCTCGGTTCAGCCGAGAAGTCACGTCGCTCTCTGTGCAGAGGGTCAGAGTGACCGCGGTCACGCTGAGATCAGCACAGCACACCAACCAGGCAGGAAGGGGACAGCTGGACACAGGGTCCAGGAGCTCAGGAATGTCAACCCCACGGAGGGTGCACCCCATGGGCATGGGGAGGACAGTCCCCGGGCCTGTCCCCACAGTCCTGTCCACGTGCTGACCCTCACCCCATGGGCATGGAGAGGACAGTCCCCGGGCCTGTCCCCACGGTCCTGTCCACTGACCCCCACTGCCCCCCATGCATGGCGAGGACAGTTGGGAAGCTCAGCAGTGCAGCCTGCTGTCCTGGGGTGTGTGTCCAGCGTGGCCTCCTGACCTGGGCCGAGCCTGGGCTCTGCACGCTGTAGGCCTGCTCCAGGGAGCCACGGTCACCGCACACGGTGGCAGTTATGGGAAAAGCTGACCTTGTGCTCCAGGACGCTGGTCATCAGACCAACACGCTGTCCGCAGCGCTGTCCTCCACGTCCAGTGCCCTGTCCGCCTAGAGACGGTTCGTGAGCCTCAGACCCCGGGTGGTCATCACCCGGGGGGGTCTTGGGTGGCCATGGGCTCCGGGTGGTCTCCAGCTGGGCGGGACCCTGAGCCGTCGTCGCTGACCCTCGCTGTAGTCCGCAGGCGCTGGCCTTGGGTTTCCACGTAGGTTTTTCTTGACGTCAGGAAAGCGTCCCTTGCCCACTTTCCAGAGGGGTGGACAAACAGTGCGGTGGAAACCTGCGTTTCCTAGTGACCAGTGACCGCGGCTGCCCCGCGGGAGCTCTTCCCTGTGGACGGACGTGTGTTGCCTCCGCTAAGAGTCATAATGAAGCCGGCGCCGGGGCCCACGCCTGCCATCCCAGAGGCTAGGGAGGCCGAGGCAGGAGGATGGCGAGGTCAGAGCCAGCCTCAGCCACAGGGAGGCCCTGAGCCGCTCAGGGAGACCCTGTCTCTCAATAAAATGCAAAACAGGGCTGGGGACGGGGCTCAGGGGTCAGGGGTCCCTGAGGTCAATCCCTGGTACCAAAAAAAGTGATGATAAATGAGATTATATGGAACCAGAGGCAGAGATTGACAGGTGACGGATAGACACGGAGAAATGATTGACAGACAGAGGTAGACACAGATGACTGACAGATGACTGATAGATGCAGACATAGATGTTTGATAGACAGGTGATGGACAGACACGGATGACCGATAGGTCTAGATAGACGACAGGTGATAGGTAGATGATTGACACGGATGGATGATGGACAGGTATGGACAGATGATGGACAGACAGGGATGTGGAGTGATGGTTCCTAGACACAGAGGTGACAGGGGTCAGGTGGAGGGAAGCGTGGCTTTGCGTGCCCAGTCACAGGCGCGGTCTTGCCCCACAGGCGTGCATTCCTCGAGGTGGACGGTGTGTGGACGGGGCTGCCGCGGGAGGGTGGCCTCTGAGGGAGGGAGTCGGCTTGGTCCAGGCTGGGCAACGGAGCTGGACGGGACATGAGGAGGGGACTCTGTGGAGACGGCCCGTCTGGACGGACCTTAAAGATGCCCGGGGGGACGCGGCGGTCAGCGTTGTGGGGAAGCAGAACTGGGGTCCGCTCTCCTGCCGGGCAGCTGCCACCCTCCCAGGTGTCTCCCGCCGAGGGCGGGTCCTGGGAGCCATCTCCCGTGTCCCAGGACGATGTCACCCCCAGGGACTTCCCCCCTCATTCTTTTTCCCTGAAGGACGCTTCGCGGCACAGACGCTCCCTGTGACATGGCTGGTGGCCGTGGGTTGGTCCCTTCTGCAGCAGGACCGTCCACTCCAGTTCTGGTCTCCTCAGGCTTCCTCCTCCTGCACCCTCCCTCCCCTGTCCCCTCAGCCCTGGACACGGGTCCTTCACCCCAAATGCCCCCGAGGACGGTCACCTGCTCAGCAGCCCCTGACGGTGCCATCTACCAAGACGCCTGGGGGTGGCCCACCCCTGCTGCCTCACGCCTCTCCTGATGTCACTCAGGACCCCTCACCCAGGTGCCCAGAGGCCCCTGGGCTACCTGTGACTCTTCCTGCAGCCCTCGTCCCAATGTGCCCCCAGCTCCCAGTTCCTCCTCCGTCCAGTCCAGCTTCTCCATCCTGGACCAGCTTCTCCATCCTGGGCCAGCTTCTCCATCCTGCTCCGGCTTCTCCATCCTGGAACAGCTTCTCCATCCTGCTTCAGCTTCTCCATCCTGCTTCAGCTTCTCCATCCTGGGCCAGCTTCTCCATCCTGCTTCAGCTTCTCCATCCTGGACCAGCTTCTCCATCCTGGTCCAGCTTCTCCATCCTGGGCCAGCTTCTCCATCCTGGTCTAGCTTCTCCATCCTGGTCCAGCTTCTCCATCCTGGGCCAGCTTCTCCATCCTGCTTCAGCTTCTCCATCCTGGGCCAGCTTCTCCATCCTGCTCCAGCTTCTCCATCCTGGTCCAGCTTCTCCATCCTGCTCCAGCTTCTCCATCCTGCTCCAGCTTCTCCATCCTGGACCAGCTTCTCCATCCTGGACCAGCTTCTCCATCCTGCTTCAGCTTCTCCATCCTGCTCCAGCTTCTCCATCCTGCTCCAGCTTCTCCATCCTGCTTCAGCTTCTCCATCCTGGGCCAGCTTCTCCATCCTGGTCCAGCTTCTCCATCCTGCTCCAGCTTCTCCATCCTGCTCCAGCTTCTCCATCCTGGTCCAGCTTCTCCATCCTGCTCCAGCTTCTCCATCCTGCTTCAGCTTCTCCATCCTGCTCCAGCTTCTCCATCCTGCTCCAGCTTCTCCATCCTGCTTCAGCTTCTCCATCCTGGGCCAGCTTCTCCATCCTGCTTCAGCTTCTCCATCCTGCTCCAGCTTCTCCATCCTGGTCCAGCTTCTCCATCCTGCTCCAGCTTCTCCATCCTGGTCCAGCTTCTCCATCCTGCTCCAGCTTCTCCATCCTGGTCCAGCTTCTCCATCCTGGGCCAGCTTCTCCATCCTGCTCCAGCTTCTCCATCCTGGTCCAGCTTCTCCATCCTGCTCCAGCTTCTCCATCCTGCTTCAGCTTCTCCATCCTGCTTCAGCTTCTCCATCCTGGTCCAGCTTCTCCATCCTGGGCCAGCTTCTCCATCCTGCTCCAGCTTCTCCATCCTGGGCCAGCTTCTCCATCCTGCTCCAGCTTCTCCATCCTGGTCCAGCTTCTCCATCCTGCTCCAGCTTCTCCATCCTGCTTCAGCTTCTCCATCCTGGACCAGCTTCTCCATCCTGGTCCAGCTTCTCCATCCTGGACCAGCTTCTCCATCCTGGGCCAGCTTCTCCATCCTGGGCCAGCTTCTCCATCCTGCTTCAGCTTCTCCATCCTGCTTCAGCTTCTCCATCCTGGTCCAGCTTCTCCATCCTGCTTCAGCTTCTCCATCCTGGACCAGCTTCTCCATCCTGGGCCAGCTTCTCCATCCTGGACCAGCTTCTCCATCCTGGACCAGCTTCTCCATCCTGGTTCAGAGACTCCAGTCATGACTGTGAGGCAGAGATCCTGTGCCGTGGGACAAAACCACTCACCTCATGATCCAGGAGGCAAAGAGGAAGAAGAAGAGTCTGAGGTCCCACAGCCCCCATTAAGGCCACGCCCCTAACAACCTAACTTCCTCCCATTAGGCTCCACCCCTTAAAGGCTCCACCCCCTCTCAATGGTACCACTGTGAGGACCAAGCCTTCGGCACCTGGTCTTCTGGGACATGACCCATAATCGAGCCACAGCAGCCAGCCGGCTCCTGGTCTGTTTTCCGTTTTTTGCAGATGACTTTTCGCGCCACGTGCCTCGGACGCCTTCCTACCCTCGGGTCTGTTCCTACCAAACCTCTCTGGATCTGCTGTTTGACTGACAGGTGGGGGAAACCTCCCCTCAGCAGACACAGTGGCAGGAAGGGAGACATGGTACTCGTTTCTCAGTCGCTGGCTCTGGGGACGCGACCCCCCAGCTGGCCCACGGTGGACGGTCCAAGGTGAGCATCCACGCAGCACCTGAGCGGCACCGAGGAGGTTTGCAAACCCGGGGATGTATGTACCCTTGATTCCGAAGCATCGTGAGCTGGTCGAGTGGAAAACACGGACCGGGGCAGAGCTGCCCGGACACAGTCCCTGACCCTCCACGGGGCACGTTTCCCCGCCCGCCCCGTGCTCTGTGGTCGGCCAGTCCTGCCAGGTGTCCCTCCTGCAGCTCGCTGATTCATTCGCTTTTAAAGAACGCACCTGCCCGTGCCGAGTTCTAAAACTGTGGCCTGCTGGCCTCTCCTCCAGGGGACGATGCTGTTCCACCCCCGAGCCCCAGCTCAGTTCACGGCCGTCCACGCTGCGGTGCCTGGGGACAGCAGCAAGACCCAAGGTCCCCTTCTCACTCAGTATGTCGACAAGGTTGAGCTCACGGCCAGAGTGAATGAGATGCACGAGTTAGCGGCCGTCCTTGCAAGATGAGGAGAGACGCCGAGTGTCCACAGGGCCCACAGCCGGAAGCCCACACTAACCCCGGTCCTGGGCAGGGATCTCTGGGTGAGGCCATCTGGGTCAGGGGGCCCTCGTGCCATGGCCGTGTCCTCCCAAGGGACAGAGGAGGGGACACAGACACACAGGAGGAGCCCCGTGGAGACGGAGGCAGAGACTGCAGTGAGGGGCCACCAGCCCAGGAGCCCAGGAGCTGCACAGGCAGGAGGAGCCCCCTGGAGCCCTGGAGGGGGCTCAGCCGGGGACCCTGGTCCAGCCTCCGTCCTCCAGGGCGGGAGAATGAATTCCAGAGAGTTCCACCCCACAATGTGGGGTTCTGCCACCCTCTCAGGCCTCTGCTTGGCCACCCGACATGACCCCACAGGAGCGCGCACAGGCAGGTGGCCCGCGCTGGCCCCTGCCCCAGCCCGGCAGCGGCTACCTGCGGTGCTGGCGCGGCCCTTTGATGTGAGGCCGAGGTGGGAGACGGTGAGAGGGAAACAACGTTGGGGATCTCAGGACCGTAATTGAAGTTAACATAAAAGCAGACACTCAGTGTTAATTGGTCTGTCTCCGGCATAATGTGGGCCTTGGAGACCGGGTCCCTCAGCCCCCCGCCAAAGTGTCAAGACTCACATCTTTAATTCAACGATCTTTGTATTAATTACCTCCAGATCAGGTGAGCCGCCGTCGCAGCACTTTATTAGGAATCACAGCGCACGGCCGCCCGAGACGAGTCAATCAGGGCCGAGGACGGGGCGGGCTGCCTCCTCTGACGGAGCCGGACGGGCACTCGCGGTCAGGCGCAGGAGAAGGCCGTTCTGCCTTCGAGACCCCGATGGGGAGGCCTGGGTCCCCGCCACACCCCAGAGCGGGCTGTGGCTGTCCCCCTGCAGGGGACTCACCCCTCAGCGGCCCAGAGCAGGGACGTCTCTGTGGGACCACGAGCATGCCAGGGCCACCAGGGTCCAGAAGTCACGTGGTGGCTGCCGGACGGACAGGAAGCAGAGGGCCAGGGGCAGGAAGGAACAGGTGGGGCCATGCAGGCCAGCAAGGACGGAGCCGCAGGGGAGGGGAAGTGCAGGGAGAGAGGGGAACAGGAAGGAGGTGAGCAGAGGGGAAGGAACGTGAGCCTGTGGGAGGCCGTCATGGTGGACGGCGAGTGTGGACGGGGAGCCGGCCACGGTGGGGCGAGGAGTCATGATGGAAGGGCAGCCGGGGGAAGAGGACCATGGGGAGGTGATGGAGGGGAGGACGGTGGAGGGGAGGAGGGTGGAGGTGATTAAGGATGCACGTGAGAACCTGTGAGTGGGACCTGGTGTGGGGACACACAGTCTCTGCAGAGGTCGTCAGTGCAGGGTCCTGAGATGGGCTCCTCCTGGGGCAGGTGGCCCTCATGCCATGGCCGTGTCCTCCCCAGAGACAGAGGAGGGGACGCAGACCCAGAAGAGGAGCCCCGTGGAGACGGAGGCAGAGACTGCAGTGAGGGGCCACCCGCCCAGGGCCACCTGGAGCCCAGGAGCTGGACAGGCAGGAGGAGCCCCCTGGAGGCCTGGAGGGAGAGCATCTCTGTGAGTCCTGGATGGTGACTTCCAGTCTCTAGAATTCCCTCTCCTCCTCCATCTCTTCCTCCTCCTCCACCTCCTCCTCCTCCTCCATCTCCTCCTCCTCCTCCATCTCCTCCTCCTCCTCCTCCATCTCCTCCTCCTCCTCCTCCTCCATCTCCTCCTCCTCTTCCTCCTCCTCCTCCATCTCCTCCTCCTCCTCCTCCTCCCTCTCCTCCTCCTCCTCCTCCTCCTCCTCCTCCTCCTCCTCCTCCTCCATCTCCTCCTCCTCCTCCTCCTCCTTCCTCCTCCTCCTCCTCCACCTCCTCCTCCTCCATCTCCTCCTCCTCCTCCATCTCCTCCTCCTCCTCCTCCCTCTCCTCCTCCTCCATCTCCTCCCCCTCCATGTCCTCCTCCTCCTCCTCCTCCTCCATCTCCTCCTCCTCCTCCATCTCTTCCTCCTCCTCCACCTCCTCCTCCTCCTCCATCTCCTCCTCCTCCTCCATCTCCTCCTCCTCCTCCTCCATCTCCTCCTCCTCCTCCTCCTCCATCTCCTCCTCCTCTTCCTCCTCCTCCTCCATCTCCTCCTCCTCCTCCTCCTCCCTCTCCTCCTCCTCCATCTCCTCCTCCTCCATGTCCTCCTCCTCCTCCCCCTCCATGTCCTCCTCCTCCTCCTCCTCCTCCATCTCCTCCTCCTCCTCCTCCTCCATCTCCTCC